>NC_089833.1:5748099-5813099 GCF_035046505.1 Tiliqua scincoides | reverse complement strand
GTGCTCTGTCTTTGGTGGCTCCATCTGAGCCTCTGTGAACAATCAAAATGATGGCTCACAAATGATGATGATGATGATGATAATAATAATAATAATAATAATAATAATAATAATAATAATAATAATAATAATAATAGTACAGGTATTTCTATACCGCCTTTCTTGGTCCTCAGATTTCTCCTTAGACTTTATTCAAGGCGGTTTACATAGCCAGGCAATTTAAATCCCCGTAGGGATTTTTACAATTTGAAAGAAGGTTTCTATCTTTCAGGAATCCACAACATTCAGATGTTTCTTTCATGATCTGGCTGCACATTCTGGCCTCCAGCCTCCCACGCTCAGAGCAGATGGAATAGCTCGGCTCAGCTTGTCAGCTGCTTCAAGGTCGCATGGTGCCGGTGGCCTCGAACTGGCGACCTTCGGATGTTATCTTCAGGCAAATAGAGGCTCAACCCTCTAGACCAGACATCCTGCCTCCTACTACTAAAAAGGTAGTCTTTTTGTAGACACTTGTGCTGGAATGTGCACAAAAGCACCATTTGCTTTAAAATTGAAGACTAATGCTCTTTTATTTATGACAAGGATATCTGCCTTTAAGGCATCATGGAACCCGGACAGCACCCATGAAGGAGTTTGCAGGTGGCATCCTATTCAAACTCAGCAGAGCTGCTGTACCCACAGGACTTCAAACCACATCTTTGGTCCTAAGTGCATCTGTTTTGGAGTCACCATTGTGTTGGGTATCAAATAAAAAGACCAAGATATCATTGCCTGAAAAGGTACTTGGATGCAAAGTACTATGCTTACAAGATTACACCGCAATTTTGTAAGTGTCACTGCGATTGACAACTCCTTTCTAGCTGCAACTAAGCTACCACCAGCATGCCAATTACGAGGAGGAAAATAGATCAACTGAGCTACGCCTGGCACAGCGATTCCTCTCCCATTTAGCGAAAAAGGGAATTACCTTTCCACATAATAATCCAAGGTAAGGATCAATTTTAATTAAAGCGTTATAATGTGAAGCCAAGATGTTGAAGGTCAAATGCGATTTAAGCTATAAATTAGCTCTTTCGTTGTGCCGAAGTCCACTTTGAAACTCATGGCTTGTTTATTCAGCAGGAAAGACACAACCGCCGGGGGGTTCGTCCCTCCACCCAAGGAATATTTTATGCCCGGAGCACACTGCAAAGTGCAGAAGCTACCCATACTGAAACGGCAGAGAGTGAAGAGGCCATTGGTAGTAGCCAATTGGGGCTGCCCTCAGGGTCAGTCCAAGCTCTCCCAGTCCCTGAGATGGAGCACCAACTGCTGAAGTCAAACTCTAGCCACCATGGTTGGCAACCTTCAGTCTCGAAAGACAATGGTATAAGCTTACAGCACCCGGTATTCCCAGGCGGTCTCCCATCCAAGTACTAACCAGGCCTGACCCTGCTTAGCTTCCGAGATCAGACAAGATCAGGCATGGAAAGACTATGGTATAAGCCTACAGCACCCGGTATTCCCAAGTGGTCTCCCATCCAAGTACTAACGAAGCCTGACCCTGCTTAGCTTCCGAGATCGGACATGCAGCCACCATCATACCGCTCTTCTGCCCTAGATGAAGAGGAAAATAGGTACTATCCTACCACTCTCTTCTCCAAATTTACTCCTTTTCAAATTCAAGGAGTAGGCAGAGGAAGAGTAGTGGATGCAAGTGGGCAGGTGGAGGTGGTTGGTGCCAAAAAGTCTGCTACGCAAGTCTGCAGTTGACCTGGCCCTGGCTGCCCTTGAAAACGATTGCAGAAAGTGGCAGCTAGTGTCTTTTAGGTGCACACTGGCCAGAGTATGTATGTTACACTCGTTCTCTTTGATCTGCATTGGCTTTAGTGCAGTGGTTCCCAAACTGGTGGGTCACAACCCACCAGGGGAACTGAAAGCAGGGCGTTCCCCCTTAAGGGGAGTGGCTCTGTGAGGATGGCAGCAATGGCGCCACAGTGATAATGGCACCACTACCAAGAGGCTTTTCCACTAACCGGGGGGGTGTGTGTGTGTGTGGAGGCAGCACTGGCATTCAGCAGGGGGCAGGTGGGCTCAAACCCCTTCTCAGGCCTCCCTGCTGCTCTAAACAGTAGTTATATCCTATCGGATCCTGGTTTTCCATCAGAACATCAGTGGCTAAATTCCACACATTGCAGCACATTGAAATGCATATAAACTGCACAATCATGATTCAAATCCATGCTGCGAAAATCATACCTCTTTTCTTTTTTTTTAATTAATGTTCCAAACATGCAACAGCAGCTTGTGGGAAGGTGGAAACCTATTTAAAACTCAAGAGACGATTCTGCAGTTCATCTGCTCCAAAGGATGCCTTTAGGTTGACTGTCCCATACCCTTCAACCCATATTCTTCTCACCTATAGGCTCCTCCTATCTCTGTTTCTCTTGTGATCCTTCAAATCCTAACCATTCAACCTAGATGTGCCTGATATCACTCTCTCTCCACCCCCTTAGGTTAACCCTCTTCTGCAAATTGTCGTTTCAATACATCCCAGTCGCTTATGCTATCACTCACGTGGTCCCCAAATCTCAGGGTATTTTTTTTCAAGTCAAAGGATGATTTCAGCTAGCAATTGCAGTCAGGGTCTTGGAGACCACCAAGCAGGCAACGATCAACAGCCCTGCTCAAGTATTGAAGAACCAACAGACAGGAAAAACATTCCAAATGGCTTAGTTTGAACATTTAGTCCAGCTTCCTCCAACATCCTCCCTGCTGGCCATACAGACCTAGGAGTTGCCCTATGTTTTCACCAGTGGTGTCGCTAGAGGTGTGCAGGCCACACCGGGTGATGTGTGTGTGTGTGTGTGTGTGTGTGTGTGTGTGTGTGTGTGTGTGTGTGATACCGCTACTGGCCAAAAATTTTTTAAATCTTGGTATTTTTAAGAACATAAGAACAGCCCCACTGGATCAGGCCATAGGCCCATCTAGTCCAGCTTCCTGCATCTCACAGCGGCCCACCAAATGCCCCAAGGAGCCCCAAGGAGCACACCAGGTAACAAGAGACCTGCAAGGCTTCCTGGGAATTGTAGTTAAGAACATAAGAACAGCCCCACTGGAGCAGGCCATAGGCCCATCTAGTCCAGCTTCCTGCATCTCACAGCGGCCCACCAAATGCCCCAAGGAGCACACCAGGTAACAAGAGACCTGCAAGGCCTCCTGGGAATTGTAGTTAAGAACATAAGAACAGCCCCACTGGAGCAGGCCATAGGCCCATCTAGTCCAGCTTCCTGTATCTCACCAAATGCCCACCAAATGCCCCAGGGAGCACACCAGATACTCCCTGGTGTATTTCAAAGACTCCCTGGTCTTTTCAATACTACCATCATGTTATATATCACTCGATGCGTAATTTCACGCAGAATGAAATGAAACAAACCACATCGAAATATCTCTATGCTATCAAAAGTTATAGCCCCAAAACCAGCAGGGGCGGGGTGATGTTGCAACACCATGCCCACCACCTGGGGCATTGCCCTGCCCACTGCCAGAGAGTTGGTCCATTGTGGGGGTGATGTGCTGGCCTCTCGCACCGGGTGACATAAACCTTAGTGACATAAACGCCACTGGTTCTCACCCTCTGGAACCAGCCATAATTGCGCTCCTAAATGCATGGTGTTCAATGCAGCACGCTGCCATTTTCAATCAGTCCGATACTCCAAGTCTGTCAAGATTCCTCCATGCTGGGAAAGGGCTGAGCAGCTATTCTATGCCACCTTATGCTTGCAATCTTAACCACACTTTCCTGAGAGTAAGCCCCATTGAACAAAACAGGACTCACTTCTGAGTAGACCTGGTTGGGATTGTG
The DNA here is from genome assembly GCF_035046505.1 of Tiliqua scincoides. Lineage (NCBI taxonomy): Eukaryota > Metazoa > Chordata > Lepidosauria > Squamata > Scincidae > Tiliqua > Tiliqua scincoides. The sequence goes on along the minus strand of NC_089833.1, from coordinate 5,809,252 downwards.
CCCTAATACATGTTTAAGCTTATGTTTAAGCTGTCCGTTTACCTCTCGACCACTTTCCACAGTTGATTAGAATCTTTTAAAATATTTTATTGTATTTGTTGTTCTTTGGATTTTATGGCTTTTATTCATCTATAGGTAGCCCTGGGCACCAATTTTGGGGGTGAGGGGGAAAGGCGGGGTAAAATTTGCTTAGATTAATATGTTTAGTAACACAAACTATTTCCTTGACATCAAAAGTATAGCCCCCCCAAAAAACTGAGGGTGGTCCTACCTAACTTAAGCCCCTCTGTAGCAATCAAAGGGATTTAAATGTGTTTCACTTTGTTGGATTTTATTAGCGGCTTGAATTTCATTTTTTGTTGTTGTTTTGTTACTGCAGAATGCAATTGTTCAGAAGTTGTCATTGCTGATTGTTTTGCTATTTGCAATGGCAATAAGTAGCTAGACACTGTCTCTCATCGAACGGCACAGAAATAATTTCTCCATCATTCTTTTCATCACTTTCTAACCCTTCAGCTGCAAATATGATCATGCCCTTGTCATCGAGGCTATTGCAGTCCCTTAAACCTGATTATCACTGTCTAGTTCCATCCCTGCAGACACACTGAAATATCAACTGGCTGACTCTTTCAGGCATCTTTCCATATCATTGTTGTGTAGTTAGCCCTTATAATGCTTCTCCAGGATTTCATTTTATTGGTGGAGACGACAGGTAGAGACTGTCAATTTTATTTTCCAAAGCTTATCGCTGTTTCATGATGCATACATTTCGCCACACTTCAGAAAACCTCTTTCGTTTACATCCTTAACCTTCTGCTCTCTCTCTTTTGCACAGACAAATTCATGGAAAACAGATGTTGTAGAGGAAATTGTGCTGGTGCTTGTAAGGTTTAGAGCAGAATCTCTCTTCATTCAACACCATCGTCATCTAAGGTCTTAAACTCCCTTTCCCGACGGAAGCAGATGCATAATCACAAGCAGTGAAACAATGGAAAATGGGATGGGAAAATCAGCTACCTGCAGGCTTGCTTGCTTCAAGAAACCCCCATGTCTTATCTATAGGACGCAAAAATGCCATTCTACATACGAAAGGATTCTTCTACTCATGGAAAGTCTGTTTCACAGCTCTTGCTGGAGAATGTAGAGAAAAAAGTAAAACTGACACATCTCAGCTATGACCAGGGCAGGTAACAGGGGAACAGTCCTGGAGCAGAGACAGAAGCAGAAGGCATAAGGCCCAAGCCTATCCAACTTTCCAGCACCGGTGCAGCCGCAATGCAACCCTGAGGTAAGGGAACAAATGTTCCCTTCCTTTGAGGAGACCTCTGTGACTGCCGCCTCATCACAAGATGCAGCACACGCCCCACTGGCACAGCTGCACTGGCACTGGAAAATTGGATAGGATTTGGCCCATAGTCAGGGTCAAGCTGTGGTTGAGTGGCAAGGAAATAATAGAACATTAGAGATGCAAGGGGCCTGGGAAGTCATCCACCCCTATACAGCATAGGCACTGCTGTGCATCCCTAGTGGCTAGGGTGCACTAGCACCCCTAGTGGGTAGAGTCATGCCACCTTTCCTGGAAAACCTCCAATAAGGGAGAGCCCAGCATCGCACCAGGAGTTCTTAGAGATTACAGACAGTGGCTCTGAGATCACATCTGCCTGCTCCTTCAGTGCCCTGTGGTATAATTCATTCAATCCTGGAAACTTAAATTCAATTTAAGTAACTAAGGGTGCAATCCTAACCCCTTATGTCAGTGCTTTCCAGCACTGACATAAGGGCAATGTAGCTCTAAGGTAAGGGAACAAACATTCCCTTACTTTGAGGAGGCCTCTGTGAGCGACACCCAACTACGGGATGAAGCACGTGTCCCATTGGCACCACAGTGCCAGTGCTGGAAAGCACTGACATAAGGGGTTAGGATTGTGCCCTAAGTGTTCCCTTACCATCTCTTTACCTACCCTGAGTTGTGGTGTCCCCAGTTCCTCATCCGTGCAACTGACATGTTGCTCCACCTTTTCTTTGTGGGAGAAGACAGATGCAAAATAAGAACTGAGCAGCTTTGCCTTCTCTCCATTGCCTGTTACCACTTTCCCATCTTCTCCGCACAACAGGACTGCCACTTCCTTGACCTTCCTCTTAATTCAGACATCACTAAAACACTTTTTGTGTGTGTGTTTTGGGCATCCCTCACCAGTCTCAGCTCATTCAGTGCTTTTGCTTCCCTGATGTCATCTCTGCAGGTGTGGGCTACGCTTCTGTTCGGTTCCTTTGTTAACTGTCTTAGAAAGAGACATTTCTTGTACATCTTCTCAATTTTTCAGAAAGTTATTTGTGTAGCTACACTGGTTTCCTTAGATGTCTCCCAACTTTTCTTCTTAAAGGGACTGTTTGCAAATGTGCCTTGGGTCCTGTGATTTTCAAAATATCCCTTCTCACCTGGACAGTTTTCTCCTTTAGTCCTAGCCGTAGCAGAATGGGAGAATTGTTCAAATGAAGAATTGCCCATAAGAAAATTGTCCTCTGAGCCTGTTAAAATAAGCTTTCCTAAAATGGGTGCACATCTGTATCCAGGTTACGTATCTGACTTATTCTTAGCTTTCACTTCTCTGAAAATCAAGAATTCCAAGATGACATGGTTGCTTTTGCCCAAAGATCCCAGTGTTTTCACTTCCTTGATTAATTTTTCCCTGTCAGTCAGATTTAAGTTCAGGATAGCCAATGCCCTTGTTCCATCTTCTGAAAGATAAAGTCGTTAGCAAGTCAAGTCACTAGCTGATTGGATTTTCCATAGCTGAGTTAGAGCACAATCCAGATAAGGTCTTTGGCTGGCTCAGGACTTGCGCTGGCCCAGAAGTGTCATGAACCATAAAACACATTCACACCTCCTTGTGAGCAGGCTAGGCCGATGCGAGGATACCTGCTGGCATCCTCACATCGGAACCTTACCAGAACCGGGTGAGTGTGCCCCAGCAGAGGCAGGTCAGCACAGGGGGGTGCTAGGAAAGCATGCTGGGAGTGGGGAGGGGTGTTTATGGGTGGGGTGTGGGCAGACCAAGAGGCAGATCAGGCCCAAGAGGGGGCCAGGATTGACCACAGCACCTTAGGCTGAAACCTTACCCCCACTCCCGACCCAATCAGCCTCACACAGGCTCACCTACACCTGAAATCACTGGTGTAGATCCAAGTAGTCCCGTAGGAGTGGGTGGCGCATGACAAGGGGTAAGGGGAAAAAAATCCCCTTAACCCAAGTTGTGCTCCACCCAGCACCTACCTTGTACTGGATACAGCACAAGTTAGGATTGGGCTGTTAGACTTCCAGGAGATGTCAGGATAGTTGAAGTTCCACCAAGGCATGGCTTTTCCCAGGAGGCATTTGTAGTGTTCCCAAATGCAGATGGGAAAGCAGGAAATGTAGGCAGCAGAACTTCAGTCACCTCTGACTTCAGAAATTTTTGGGTATGATGTGTCTTCTCCATGAAGTTTCTTCAGAAGGGCTGATTTCTCAATCTTCCACAAGGATTTATGCACGTGACACAAAGGAAATGCACCAGTTATTGGACAGGAAACTACTTCCTATGGAGATAATTCTGAAAGACAGGATCCAAAGGAGTTGTTTGTGCCCCACATTAGCTTTAGCATAGAATCATAGAGTTGGGAGGGGACTCATAGGTCATCTAGTCAAACCCCCTGCCTATAGAAGGAAATTCTCTTAGAGTATCTCCATCAAGACTCTGCTTGAAGACCTCCAGGGAAGGAGAGTCCACCACCTCCTTTGGCAAACTGTTCAACTGCCAAACCACCCTTGCCATCAGGAATTTTTCCCCATGTCCAGCTGGAATATCTTCTCTTGCAGTTTGTACTTGTTGGATCTACGTAGTTCTACTTTCAGAGACAGTTGAGAACAAATCTGCCCCTTCTTCCATTTGACAGCCCTTCAAGTCTTTCAGCAGTGCTATCAAATCCCCTCCCAGCCTCCTTCTCCATGCTGAACATAGTTCCTTCAACCTTTCCTCATAGGGCTTGTCCTCCAGCCCTCTGATCATCCACATCAACTCTCCTCAGAACCCACTACAGTTTGGCTGCATCTTTCTTAAAGTGAGAATTGGACACAGTTGTCCTCCAGGTGAGGTCTAACCAGCACATCTTACTTGATGCTTAATTTCACCTTCACTGAACTATGTGAGAAGTGGAGCTTTGTTGTGGTTTTACTTTGCTACCAAGTACGGCTTTACTAAGTAAGTCTGAATTTTTCCTTGCATTCTTCAAGCAAGTTTTTACTGTCTTTTGTCAAAACTCCACAACCATTCAGAAGTCTTCTACAACACGCAAAGCAGCATTTTCCAGTTGTCGAACCACCTAGGTGTCCCACTGGAATTGTGAAAGGGATGTTCCTGTAGACTGTTACCCTGCACATCCCTGATCTTGTCTGATCTTAGAAGCTAAGCAGGGTCAGGCCTGGTTAGTACTTGGATGGGAGACCACCTGGGAATACCAGGTGCTGTAGGCTTATACCATAGTCTTTCGAGACTGAAGGTTGCCAGCCATTGTTCCTGTAGACTGAGATCCAAATCCTAACCAACTCTCAGCACTGCCATAGCTGTGTCAGTGGGGCATGTGCTGCATCCTGCAGTCGGGGGGCACTCACAGAGGTCTCCTTAAGGGAAGGGAAGGTTTGTTCCCTTACTTCGGAGCTGTATTGCCCTTACCTCAGTGCTAGAAAGTTGTCTAGGATTGTGCCCTTAATCATATTGTCAAGGACTTTGCTGTCCCTTGTGATTCTACAAGATGCCAACTCTTTATTCCTTCTCAAACATATACCATTGCAATGCCTGCCATTCACAAATGTGGAACTAGCAGAATGTCGCTATCTACCTCTTGCAAGCCTCAACGCACTGAATAAACGAGCAAGTCCCTTCTTGTCGTGGCGCTGCCTCCTGGTTTACAGTTTGTTACAGAGTTAAATCAACAGGACAGGAAGATAAATTTTGTATGGCGCACCTAATCGATAAAGCTCCCTCCAGAATTGCTCAGACAACCATTGTCTAGTCCACGCTGAGCAAATCAGGCCTTATACGACTACCCATCTGGTACTCTATCCATCAGTGAGAATACCGAACAAGGTTATGAACGAAGGCGAGACGGACAACGTCATTTGTTCGGTGAGGCCAATCAAATACCTAGGGAAAGCCCAATCACATCAATATAACTCCCTCTAGCACTTTGCATCTCATCCACACAGTCTGTTCCGTGTACACGTTTGCATTCATCCTGTCTGTCCCTTTAATACTTCATAGTATGGTGATTTAAAAACAAAGATAATACATTGAATTAGGCTGCTCAGCAGTTTTAGAAAATTAATGAATTTCACTTAAAAAAAAAAAGGCAATCACTGTGTACAACATTTGCAAAAATGCAGCATGAATTTTGCTAACAGTGGGCTTGGATGTGAGCATCAGAAAAACAGCTGGCAAAGCTCTGCAAACACTGAGGATTTCATGCATTACTGCAATGGGTGGCTCTAGATCAGTGGTCCTCACACATTGAGCACCAGGACCCACTTTTTAGAAGAATCTGTCAGGACCCACCAGAAGTGATGTCATGACCGGAAGTGACATCGTCAAACAGGAACATTTTTTAGCAATCCTAGACTGCAATCCTACCCACACTTACCTAGGAGTAAGTCCCATTTGCCATCATTGTTAAAAGCATATACATTGTAGCCTGTTAAAAAAAGTACAGATCTCTCCAATCACAGTCACATGCCACAGTAGCAACAAGTCTAATATATATATATATATATGTATGTATGTATGTATATGTGTGTGTGTGTGTGTGTGTGTGTGTGTGTATATATATATATATATATATATATATATATATATATATATATATATATATATATATATATATATATATATATATATATATATATTGAAATGAATGAGGACCCACCTGAAATTGGCTTGCAACCCACCTGGTGGGTCCCGAACCACAGTTTGAGAAACACTGCTCTAGAGTCATTCCTGCATTGCTTCTTATATAGCAGGGCAAGTGAAAGAACACCTTAGGATTTCATTTTACCCTGCCCCCTCCTCATAAAGACACAGACCTAGGGTACAAAGGGCCGTTTCCTTAACTATTTAAATACAAACTATAGACAGCAGCAGGGACTAACTCACTAGGTTGTGTGGGTTCTACGTGGGGGAGCTACCCGTCTACCTCCCCCAAAACTAATTACAGGCGACAACATCTGACTCCAGTTTCGGGTTCACAGGTCCAAGTAGCCCGACTGAAGCTGCTTTGGCTCTTCCTCTTGCTTCAGACAGCCCGAAACTTGCGCTGGATACCCCGCAGGCCGCCATCCTGCCTGTTCCAGCTTAATTGTGCAGTACTTTTTTTAAAAATATGACTTATATTTTTATTTTATATTTTGGGACTCGTCAGCCTGGGAAGGCAGCTCATCTGAGAGAAGGAAAGCTCTGATCCCAAACCTCCACTGCCTTGTGGCGACATCCAGTTAAAGAAAAGGCTTCAGGAGTCAACCTCGAGGCCAAATCCGGAGCCAGAGTCCCTGAGGCAGTTCATGGCTGAACACAGTCACGTTCTGGCAACTCCTGCGACGCCGCTGGAACCAGCCATATTGGCTCCTGCCTTTCCATGGGACCATTTCAGCAACGTGGAGACGGGGGGATTTGCTACATGGGTAACAGCCTATCCTCCATATCTACCTTACCCAGGGTTCGCGCACTGGAGAGGACACTCTGTTCCAGAACCACCATTCAGGGTGTGACACCATAGTCTTCCGAGACTGAAGGATGCCAACAACTTATATTTTTAAAGAATCTTGTTAAGATGAGATAGAAAAGTTATTTGCCTACTTGCTCTCTATTGGACTGCTTGAGCCGATGGATGGAGTGCTCTGTGAACATGAGTGTCTGTATGTGCAGGGGTGAGACCACGGATATGGGACCCTGTTGCCAGGGCTCAGCCCTGGCAACACAAGCCTCCTTGGGAACAAGGGCTACTTGGGAGCAAGGGGTTACTCAGGAGAAGGAGAGTTAAATAAGAACCCCCAGAATCCAGCCCCCAGTCAGGAGGTCTCCCGGGGAGGAGGGCCTGAGTTCTCACGAGAGCTCAGGCCACTCACATAGTCAGAAGGGGTTCATAAGGAGCCCAAGCAGGCAAAGAGAGAGGTTGCTTTTCCTTGGTCTTAGAGTCCGGAAGGATGGCCGGGAGGGGGGGGCGGAAACCATGGCAACCCCAGTAGCCTTACTCGGCCTGCCTGTGACTGTGGAGGGGCAGAATCCGCTCCTCTGGTTGGAACGCTGCCCCACGGAACCAGAGGAAGGAGCCAGACCCCGGGAAGGGAACAGCTGGCTACACCTGGGAGTGGTGCAACACTCCAGCAACCCCTCTCCCATCCAGGAAGGGGGTCCAAGGAGGAGGAGGCAGTATCGGAAGGGAGCAGCGCCTGGGTAGGCTGCCCAACCCTCAGGAGTGCCCAACAAGCAGCACAACCCAAACTTCAGGACCACAACAGGGTTGTGAACCCCACCTGCGCTGGAACTCCTGTTAAACATGGGACGGTGGAAGCCGACCGCGAGGACCCCAATGAATGTAAAACTGCTCACTAGAATAAATCGCTTCTGTGAAGCCGTAAAAAGGTCTCTGTGGTCCATCCCTCAGAGAGGTAAGTCTGTTGTGCCCTATGCCCCTTATACTGCCCTGTGCCCCTTATACTGTAGCTTTCGACCACCCGGGGGAAGGCAGGATGCTGCCATGAACATGACAGACCCTCTGATATGGTGTGTGTGGAGGGGGTCTACTGTATTGCTATAAGCAATACAATAAGCAATGCAATGCAATAAGCAACGCAAGACAGCCAGGGTGGTGTAGTGGTTTGGGAGACCTGGAAGATTCAGGTTCAAATCCCCCCTCAGCCACAAAGCTTCCTGGGCGACCTTGGGCCAGTCACTTTCTCTCAGCCTCACCTACCTCGCAGGGTTGTTGTGAGGACAAAAGGAGGGGAGCAGCTGTGCAAACCGCCCTGAGCTCTTTGGAGGAAAGGGTGGTGTAAAAATGTGGAATAAATAAAATAAGCTAAGGCGACTGTGAACCTTCAAGGACTGAACTGAAATCCCCCGTCCCACGTCACTGTCCCGTCCACAGATGGTGAAACTTTACAGGGATGCTTTGGTAATTTCCAAGGAAATAAAATGGGGGGGGGGGGAGAGAGAGAAAAGGCTCTGGGTAGCCAAAAACAGCCATGTAATTTCCCATCTGTCTCCCCAGAATGTTAGGGGTACTGTGATTGCTGGTACAAAACTGATTGTGCTTCCCCCCCCTTCCCGGGAATTTCACACCAAAAGTTTCTCACAGGAGAAATTTCAGCTCAAGTTTAAGTTACAATGAAGGTTTTGCAATGACCAGAGCATTAAAAAAAAGGGCAGCTGATTTCCCAGCCCCCACATTCCATTATAACCACTTGTGAAAATGCCAGTGTTTCTTGAATGATACCAAGTGTGGATTGTTGAGCAATTATTGAACAATTGTTGGCAAAGGAGGGCATCAGGATGCAGGTCTCTTGTTATCTGGTGTGCTCCCTGGGGCATTTGGTGGGCTGCTGTGAGATACAGGAAGCTGGACTAGATGGGCCTTTGGCCTGATCCAGTGGGGCTGTTCTTATGTTCTTAACTACAATTCCCAGGAAGCCTTGCAGGTCTCTTGTTATCTGGTGTGCTCCCTGGGGCATTTGGTGGGCCGCTGTGAGATACAGGAAGCTGGACTAGATGGGCCTGTGGCCTGATCCAGTGGGGCTGTTCTTATGTTCTTAACTACAATTCCCAGGAAGCTCTGCAATTCAGCTATAATTGTTCCCTGTTTAAATGGGAGCGTACGATGCTGTTGCCTTGAGTCAGACAGTGGGCTCCTCTGGCCCAGCTTTGACTAGCTGCAGCATCTCCCAAAGAAAGAGGCCTTTCCTATCACCTACTCTCTGACCCTCATAACTGGGAATTCCAGACATATGCTCTAACCCTGAGTTACCCAAGCTACCCAAGACAAAAATGATACTGTGGCAACCTGCCCCTGGTGGACCCCAGAGAAGTTCATCCTGGTTGGGGCTTGGTCAGTGGTGTCATTAAGGCTTGTGTCACCCAATGTGAGAGGCCATTATGTCACCCCCATGGTGGACTTCCTCCCATGCACTTGGCAGGCTGACATCCCAGGCAGTGGGTGTGGTGATGCACTATTCCACCACCCCTGCTGGTTTTTTGGCCGAAGCTTTTGATAGAATAGAGATATTTCAGTGTGGTTTGTTTCAGGGCATTCTGCATGAAATTACACATCGATTGATATATAACATGATGGTATTATTCGAAAATGCCAAGATTTAAAAATTTTCGGCTAGCAGCGGTGTCATCCCCTCCTTGCGCGCATCACCCAATGTGGCTCGCACCTCCCCACACCCCCTAGCAACCCCACTGGTCCTGGTTCAAGTCTTGCACAGCCAGTAATGACAGTGCCAGCTTTGGGAGTAGTTGCACTAGCCGGAGTTGAAATTGTGAACTGACAGCCCAGTCCTGAGCTGCCTGTGGCGTCCAGGCTTGGCAGCACCGAGAAGGGCTGCCGCCGGATCCGGCGCCTCCTGAGCTACCGCAGGAGGTGGAAGGCGCCTCGGGAGAGTAAGGTAAGCAGCACCGCAAAGGGGCTACTCGCTTTACCGCAGACCAAAAAGTTGGTGGTAAGGTAAAGGCGCTCGTGTAGGGTGTGCAGCCCTATATGAGTGCCTTGGATCCTGTGGAGCAGAGTTCCGCTCCACAGATCTGCCTCCCATCCCTCCCCCAGCAACGCCTCCAGCCCGCCCCCTACCTGCATCACACCTCCCCGTCACACCTCCTCCCTGCCCTCTCTCTGCCCCCACCGGCCCTCCCCCTCCCCAGAACGCTTCCTCCCCATCCCCGTCCCCACCCCTGCCTACCGTTCCGCACCTCGGCAGTCCACCGAGCCGCGGAAACTGGGTGACCGCCTTGCGCTAGCCCAGCACCGGCCGGCGCTGGGTTAGCATGGGCGGGAGTCTGGCGGTGAGGCCGGCATGGAGCCGTGCTGCCGAGCATAGGGTTGTCGGACCCCGAAAACAGAGCAAATCAGTTCAGGGACTGATAAGTCTTCAAAGTGCATTGTAATAATTGATTACTCTTTGATCTGTGTTAGGCATATTATTAGTGCCTGGGTATAGGTGCCCATTAAGATAGGAACGGGAGTAGATGCCAGTTTAATATCAAATTCGAGTGCTCATTATTGAAACGGGAAGGGAAGCACTTTTAGAATTCTTCTTCGCTCGTTCCTGTTTACAATAATAAACCAGGACCATATAGCATCTAACAGTAAAGAAGCGCACACCTAGTTACTGTGGGTGAGCTGAATTCCTTCCTCTGATTTTGCTAACCTATTTTCAGGCAGTGATATGGGTAGGGGAGATTTCGCAGGGGTTTTTTGGGGGGGCGCTTATGTGGTGGTGCTTCTTTTCTTGACTGGCAGTGCCATTTCCCCCACTGTACACCCGGTGAGAATGTAGCATAAGGCTGAGAGGAATTCTGGGGAAATTAAGAAGGCCATCTCTACTGCTGGGATAAGTAATGTTACATCAAAGCAGAGGAGTTGGGGGTGATTTCATCTAGGTTTGGTGCTGGAGTTTTTTCACAAGTTAAATTCAGAATAGAGGTGAAATTTCTTCCCAAAGAGAAACACCTTGGATGTTTAAGGGAAGCCTGTTGAGTTTCTTCAGAAGAATGAGATGTTTTTGGAGTGGGGGAACCCCCCCCCAGCCCAATTTCTCACACCCCCAGCCCAATTTTGCCCCCCAGTTCCTCCCAAAATTCAAGTCAGAAATTATCCATAGAGAACATTGGTCTCACTCTTACCTGTCCTCCACACTTATTACAATGGGTACTCACTAATTGCACAAGACCGCTACAAATTAATCAACGAACAGTGCAATCCTATGTGTATCTACTCAGTACTGATTTCAGTGGGACTGACTCAAAGGAGGGTCTCCTGTATTTCTTTGCAAGTTAGTCCCATTGAAATTGCGGAGAATAACATCCAAGTAGATATCCACAGGATTCAGTTGCTCATCTCTGGTCGATTAAGGCTGCAATCCTATACACACTTTCCTGGGAGTAAATCCTCATTGAACATGATGGGGCTTACTTCCAAGTAGGCATGTATAGGCTTGTGCCCTAATTGACTCATAAAAGTTTCCAGAGCTACCTGAGACATTTCAGGCTGCAGCAGGTTGAGAGTAATTCTCTCTCCTCCATATGGAGCGTTTTCTTGTAGGGCAGTGGTTTTATTTCTGACGTTGGTGTGCCAGTGTTCCACACTGCCTTTCGTGGGCTTGTTAATGACACATGAAATAACCAAATATGACAGTGTGAGTGATGTACTGAGAAATGCCACACTCCAAAATTGTGTCACATTAAGAAAAGAAAAGAAAAAAAAGGATGCAATCTCTGGCTCATTCATCCTATATGCTCCCTTGAATTAGCCAGCTCCTCTTTGCTTAATGTCGAGGCAATGAAACCTCCTAAATTATGTACCTGCTGATTAACTTGCTTCTTAGATGTAAACAGACAAGCCTTTTGTGGCTGCTACTGGATTATGACCAGCCGCGATCTTTGTCATTTTTTTTTTTTAAAGGGGATTAATTCCTTACCAGGGCAAGAATCAGAGTACAGGTGGAGTCTGTGGATTTTACATACCTGAATCTGACTCAACACAGGTACCCTGGACCCACATTAAACCAGACTTGGCTCCACCTGAACCCTCCCAGGTGCTCTCTCCAGTCACCTCCAGAGGGCTTTCTGAAGTCCTTAGAGGCTGTGTGCATCTGCCCCTGACCTCTGCGGGCTTCAGAAAGCGCTTCGGATGCAACCAGAGTGGAGTGTCGGTCCCCTTCAGAGGGTTTAAGGGGCTGAAAGCCGTGGATTTGCTTATCCGCGGTTTTCGGTAACCATGGGGGTGGGGTGCAAAAATGAATCCCTCACAGATACCAAGGCCCCACCTGTATGTTTATAGGTGCCTTTCTCTAGATTTTGGTCTGGCACTTTTGAACCTAACTAGAAATGCAGGAGAAGCTTTAATTAGTGATAGTGAAACTTATACATTCCTGTAGCTCAACATACACAAATCCTGGCAATTCCTAACTCTTGCCTCAAATATGCAGCAAGTTTTATGACCTCAAAAGTTATCCTTTGGCTCACATTTTGACTCAACTTCTCTTTCCCTGCCTTCCTTCTACCTTGACTTTCATCCCATTGACTTTCGTGGCTTTTCTCTTTCAGCTTTTTTTTTATTATTATTGCCACATTTCAAATTTCACCCACATGCTTTCCTCTTTCGTCCAGTTTCATCCAATCTTCCATAACATTCATAGACATTTTAATGTTTATTTTTCTTTTATTTCTGTTCCTGTAGGTTTCGCACACATTCACAAGTGTTATATGGTTAGTTATGTTTTTCTCTGGCCAAAATACGAGCTAAATTTCTCTTAGCTCGTAAATTTGCAAGCTAAGTAAGGCTGTGATTTGACATTCATCCGTTTTTTGACTTTCATCCAAGCTCTGGTCCCTAACCTGATGAAAGTTCAAGGTATTGCTGTATCTTCCTGTGCCCATATCCAAACCCCCTCCATCTTCTCTCCCACCCATCCCATGCTTTCTTTCCTGCCCTAGAAGCAAGTATTAGAGAAGGGAGGCTATAGAACCGGGCTGGACAGAGGCTATAGAACAGGGGGACAGATCTGGGTTTTGGATGAATCAGTCCTTCTGGTGAGCAGACCTTACCATTCTGCCTGGGCACCGCATGTAGTCCTCCCCAATTGGGGGGCAGGGATGCTCTGGGCAGTCGCATCTGTCTAGATGTCCTGTCGTGTGGCCTTCTGGAACACCAGGCAGTGGACTCAACTGCCCAAAGAGTCCCTGTGACCCATCGTGGAGGTCTACACATGACACCCAAGCTGAATGGAAAGATGTGGTCCAAAGGCAGACCGCGTTTCCATTGCGCAGCGGTGGTGAGTTTGACCACCACAGCTCTCGAAAAAGGGAGGGAGGTCATCCCCTCTCTGGCACTAGTCACATTTGTCAGTTGTCCTGGGAATATTATATTTCCTAGTATCCTGGTTTCTATGTCACCGCCATTGCAGCATGGCAGCTTTCATGGAGATTGAGTGGGGAGAGACCTTCTCAGGGTGACTTGGGAGGGCACCAGGATGCAGGTCTCTTGTTATCTGGTGTGCTCCCTGGGGCATTTGGTGGGCCGCTGTGAGATACAGGGAGCTGGACTAGATGGGCCTATGGCCTGATCCAGTGGGGCTGTTCTTATGTTCTTAACTACAATTCCCAGGAGGCCTTGCAGGTCTCTTGTTATCTGGTGTGCCCCCTGGGGCATTTGGTGGGCCGCTGTGAGATACAGGAAGCTGGACTAGATGGGCCTATGGCCTGATCCAGTGGGGCTGTTCTTATGTTCTTACACATGTATAGAACTGAGCTGTTAGATATTGATAGACTCTCTCCACCTCCATTTTTGCGGACCTTTGATTTCCATTCTGCTTCCTTCTGCTAAAAATCTCTCAAGTTTTGTTTGTCATCCAAAAAAAACAGTTTGTATTTTAGTGGCAGTTTATGTAGTTCCTACACAAACAGCTGGTGTGATAACACATTGCAAATTTAAATACCTGTTTTTTTATGCAACGTACAGAGTTCACAGACTCTGCAGACACCTCTTTAGCTCATAAAATTCAGTCTGTTAGGAAGCAGAGAGAGGAATTCAGAACCATGGGTGCTATTTAACATGAACAAAAAGAAAAACGAAGAGGCAAAATGGATGTGGTGCTTTGGGTCACATCCAGTTTGACCTTAACAAAGCAGTTGGACGGAACACTGGTTAACAGTAAGCCCCTTCGTAACACTGGTCTGAAACTGATAGAAAAAGCTGAACAATCAGAGATGGGACCCAGAATATTCCTGAATCGGTTTGCTTTCCATAGGTCATCTCATGCCTGTAAGCCTAGATGTGTTAGTAATAGAGATGGACGGATCTAGTTGAGATTTGCCTCTAAATGGTTAACAAATGTTCTGATCTTGTCCTGCAAAAATTGGGAAAATTGGGTCATTTCCCAGCTCAGTGAGAGTCTCAGCAAATGGTTGGCAACCTTCAGTCTGGAAAGACTATGGTATAAGCCTACAGCATCCAGTATTCCCAAGCGGTCTCCCATCCAAGTACTAACCAGGCCTGACCCTGCTTAGCTTCCGAGATCAGACAAGATCGGGCATGTGCAGGGTAACAATTGCTTTTGCCATCTCTCCCACCGTTCACCAGTCTCATGTGCAGCCAAATTGACTTAGGGCACAATCCTAACCCCTTATGTCAGTGCTTTCCAGCACTTGCATAGCAGTGCCAATGGGACATGTGTTGCATCCTGCAGTTGGGTGTCACTCACGGAGGCCTCCTCAAAGCAAGGGAATGTTTGTTCCCTGACCTCGGAGCTGCATTGCCCTTTTGTCAGTGTTGGAAAGCGCTGACATAAGGGGTTAGGATTTAACCCTTCGTCTCTGTCATTTCCTCCTTGGTGCGAGTGCTGGAGTATCTCGGACTCTTGGGGCACGATCCTAACCCGCTTTCCAGCACTGACATAAGGGCAAAGCAGCTCTGAGGTATGGGAACAAACATTTCCTTACTTTGAGGAGGCCTCTGTGAGTGACACCCAACTGCAGGATGCAGCACACGTCCAATTGGCACAGCTATGCCAGTGCTGGAATGTGGGTTAGGATTTGGGCCTGGATCTATTTCCCTGTTCCTTCCTCTTCTTTTGTTCCCGCTTGCAGAAGTGTGCACCCAGGGCCTGTGGTGACCAGGCAGGAACTTCATGATGTCACTTTCTGGGTTCTCCAGCCACTTCCTGAGTCAAGAACAGGCTGGAAATCATGGGCTGACCCATGACCGGCTGCTGAGAGAGTGCATGTACTCTAGCTGCTTCTCCACTGGGGAAGCAACTGGAGCACACAAGCTGGCACCCTCCTCCAACTGGTACCTATGGAGCTAGCCCTGTCTTGCCGCAGGGCAGATACACACCTGCCTGTTCTTCTCTCTCCACTCCTGCTACCATAAAAACTCTGGTTTTTAGTTTCAATTCCCCAGAGTAAACCACCTACACCCTGCCCTTTCTCAAGGTCACCCCATACCAACATTTCTTTGGCTACAACTTTTGATAAAATTGAGATACTTTAACGTGGCATGTTTCATTGCATTCTGCATGAAATTACACCTTGAATGATATATAACAAGATGGTACATAAGAACATGAGAACAGCCCCACTGCATCAGGCCATAGGCCCATCTAGTCCAGCTTCCTGTATCTCCCAGTGGCCCACCAAATGCCCCAGGGAGCACACCAGACAACAAGAAGACCTGCAAGGCCTCCTGGGAATTGTAGTTAAGAACATAAGAACAGCCCCACTGGATCAGGCCATAGGCATATCTAGTCCAGCTTCCTGTATCTCCCAGTGGCCCAGGGAGCACACAGGACAAGAAGAGACCTGCATCCTGGTGCCATCCCTTGCACCTGGCATTCTGAGGTAACCCACTTCGAAAATCACATACACATCATGGCTTGTAACCTGTGATGGACTTGTCCTCCAGAAATTTGTCCAATCCTCTTTTAAAGGCATCTAGGCCAGATGTCATCACCACATCCAGTGGCAAGGAGTTCCACAGACAAATACACGCTGAGCAAAGCAATATTTTCTTGGCATTATTCGCAAGTCCCAAGTTTTTCAAAATTTTGATCAGTAATGGTGTCATCCCCCCCTCTGCAAGTCACCTGGTGTGGCTCACACACCCCTCATCCCCTAGCCCTCCCTAAAAAGGGGAAAACCTTTTTTTTATAACATGTGCGCATCCTCTGTCCTTACACAAAAGACTACCACATTTGGCATGCATCCATCACTAGACTGGAAAAATCTTTGACCAACTTTTCTTATAACACACCATCCCTGCATACTGTTTTTCCAACATGCAGTTTGATAAAGTCTGCAGTGTTGTCTGAAAAACACCACTTCTTTACACACACACACACGCATGCACACGCACGCACACACACACAGACAAGTATTTAGATTCACAATCTACTCAGCTGCTATGGAAAAATAAAATGGAATAAGATCTCGTGCCATCTCCACTGTTATCCCCAGCCAGGTTGGGCAATATGATATAATCCATTTACAAGTCCAGTTCAGAACTCCCTGCTAGGTTTGAGAGGGGAGCCACTCAGCTTGCTTTTCATGGTTCCAAATCGCTCCGAGGGACGAGGCCATCCGTTTCTCAGGTTATCTGTCTTTTAAAAAAGCAGCCGGGCTTGGAGATGACATATAATACCCTGGAACCCAACCCCCACCTTCTGGTCCAAAACAGCCAGCATCACTGGGCTAAATTTATTTATTTAGACTAAATAAAAAATGCTGTTTCACCTTTCTGAGCATGATTTAGTAGGCAGGACGCTGGCAGTTAAGACGTCTGGCTGCAAGCAGAAGGAAATCCAGGGGAATAAAAAATGGGGAAGTCGACTCGAAGTCTTGCTGATGCTCCCGATCAGAGCTTGTTATTGGCAAGAGAAGAATTCCGTATGTTAAGTCTGGGAGGGAGGGAGTTTGGCTTAATCCTGGCAGCCCAAATGTTGACATATCGAGTATACCGTAATGCAGAATAATTTCTTCCCCCAGGGGAAGACGCTGCCCTCTGAATATTCCTACTTGGGCAAACACGAGCCCCTTCTGCTCTTATTTCTGCTTCGCGTGCCTGCCATACCAATGCAAGCTGAGGCATTCCTGGGCTTTTAAATAGGGTTTTTTTCCCCCCTCCCTCCCATTTCTGGCTTTTAAGCAAGGAAAAGACTCAGCTTGATGGCCTTAGGGAGACAGAAGCAGACTCGCGTTGGGCCCTGGGCCTGCCAGACCCTTCGCTCGCCTGCTGCGCCACACTTCATCAGGTGTCGAGGCTCCGCTCTGAGCAGTCGGCACGCAAAGGCCAAGCTTGGATTATCCAGGGGTGAGCAGAGTCCCTCCATCCCACTCCGTAACTGCTCTGAGAATCCAACTTCCCTTTGGCTCTTGTCTGCCTGCATTCCAACAGGATGTCTCAATTCTGGAATGATGGGATAAGTTTTGCATGTGGGTCCCGAATTGAGGGGAAATGAAGATATCGTTGTAGGTCTCTTGATCCCCACTGGATCAGGCCAAAGGCCCATCGAGTCCAGCTTCCTGTATGTCACAGCGGTCTACCAGATGCCTCAGGGAGCACACAAGACAACAAGAGACCTGCATCCCGGGGTCCTCCCTTGCACCTGGCATTCTGAGGTAGGCGCCATCTACAACCTGGAGGTTGCACATCCATGACTTGTAATCTGTGATGGAATTTTCCTCCAGAAATCTTCCCAATCTGCTTTTTTTCAAAGTCACCTGGGACAGATGCCATCACTACATCCTGTGGCAAGAAGTTCCACAGACTCATTACCTGCTGGATAAAGAACCATTTTCTTTTGTCTCTGCTAACTCTCCTGACACTCAACTCACATGATTACCAGGGTTTGTTTTTTAAATATATGGTGGTACTCTAATTTTCATCCTCGGTGGGCACACTTCTTCAAGGGCATGGCATGTTTTTAACAATGCTGCAGTCTGTGGAGCAATGGGTAATAAAAATGGCCACCAGAAAGAGAAAGCTGTATACCGAAGCATTCTTGCCTTGGAGTTGCACCCAACGGTGGCAACAGCATTAACCTTTGGCAGTACTCCAGAAGTTTGGGGGCTTCTGATTATGTCAAACCCCCCCCCCCCATCCATCAAGGCTCTTATATTAGTTTAAATGTATGAAGCCTGCCTCCCTTTGGCAATCTTCGGGTCATTTCAAGCCCAGCCACAACGCACTCTCGTTGGCAAGTGGCGAAAACATGTCTCAAGGTGAGAGCACCTGGCGGCTGGGGATAAAGTGACCCGAAGATTGCCCAAGGGAGGCTCAGGTGGTGGTGTCATGTTGCCCCCTGCTGAAGCCCCTTCCAGGACGGCCTGCCCCCATCGCCCCAACCATTTAATGCTACTGCCCAGAGCACCTGCCAGTAGCTACAAACACACTTTATTTATATAAAGTGCATTCATATGATCACTGGTTCTCAAACTTGCTGGGAGTTTGAGGAACGGACTAAGTCTTTTCAGGGGTGGGGTGGAAAGCAGCGATGCGATCCCCAGGATTGCACCGCTGCAGGGGACATAGGGGCGTTCTTAAATGTATGAGTCCCTGCTGGTGGGGGGGGAGAGAGAGGTATGGGGAGCCCCGTGGAGCCCTCTGGAGGGCTCCCTGTGCTTCTGGTTGGCAACCTTCAGTCTCGAAAGACTATGGTATAAGCCTACAGCACCTGGTATTCCCAGGAGGTCTCCCATCCAAATACTAACCAGGCCTGACCCTGCTTAGCTTCTGAGATCATGGTATAAGCCTACAGCACCCGGTATTCCCAGGCGGTCTCCCATCCAAATACTAACCAGGCCTGACCCTGCTTAGCTTCTGAGATCAGACAAGATCGGGAGATAGTGTTCAGTATAGGGAGATGGTTGGCAACCTTCAGTCTCAAAAGACTATGGTGTAAGCCTACAGCACCCGGTATTCCCAGGCGGTCTCCCATCCAAATACTAACCAGGCCTGACCCTGCTTAGCTTCCGAGATCAGACAAGATCAGGCATGTGCTTCTAAGCACTGTGAAAATGCAATCGCAACCTACTTCCGGGTTGCAATTGTGAACCTGGAAGTGGGTTGTAACCGTGTTTTTTTACAATGTTTAGTGGCACGGGGAGCCCTGCAGAGGGATCCGTGGTGTTCTCTGCACTTTAGATGCCAGCAGGTATGCTTAAAAAAGCCCCTATGTCCCCCGCAGCAGTGCAATCCTGGGGACAGCATCGCTGCCTTCCCCCCTTTCCTCGCCCCTTAAGGGGGCACTGGCAGTGGTTCTCAGGCTGGTGGGTAGCAACACACCAGTTTGGGAACCACTGCTTTAGACTCATAACAACAAAGGGAGGGATTGGTTCCAAAAAAGAGATCCCTCCATTTGTTCAGTAGAGCATTAATTTCTGAATTAATGGAAACCAATTTGAACAGCCCCTATGTAGATTTAGTTTGATTTCTTAGCAAAATGAAAATGTATAGCTAGAAAATGGGTGACACCGTGTCCCTGAGTCCCTTCCGATCTCTCAGATATCTGGTTGATGTAGACCAGGGGTGCCCAATATGTCGATCGCGAGCTACCAGTCGATCTCGAGGCGAAATGAGTCGATCGCAGGCTTCTCTCCCGTCCAAGCATCCCTAGGAGTGAGCCCCTGGCAGGCTTGTGAGCCCAGGGAGCGAGCCCAGGGAGTGAGCCCAGGGAGTGAGCCCAGGGAGCCTAGGGAGTGAGCCTAGGGAGTGAGTCCAGGGAGCCCAGAGAGTGAGCCCAGGGAGCGAGCCCAGGGAGCCCAGGGAGCGAGCCCAGGGAGTGAGTCCAGGGAGCCCAGAGAGTGAGCCCAGGGAGCGAGCCCAGGGAGCCCAGGGAGTGAGCACCTGGCAGGCTCCTCCCTGGGAGAGGAGCCGCTGGCAGGCTTCTCTCCCATCCACGCATCCCTGGGAGTGATCCCCATTGACTCTACTGGGGCTGACTTACCTTTCCCCTGTTTTTGCACTGGTATGTATGGAGATCTGCCCCCCCCTAACTTCCATCTGTTGGTTCTGTGTGCAAGGGGTTTTGCACTGGTCTTACTGTGATGTCTATACAGAGATCTTCCCTCCCCCACACCTTTCCCCTGCTTTTGCACTGGTATGTATGGAGATCTGCCCCTCCCCCTAACTTCCATCTGTTGGTTCTGTGTGCAAGGGGTTTTGCACTGGTCTTGCTGTGATGTCTATACAGAGATCTTCCCTCCCCCACACCTTTCCCCTGTTTTTGCACTGGTCTGTATAGAGATCTGCTCCCCCCCCCCACCTGTATTGGAATGGAGGAAGATCTGGGGAGGAGGTAGATGTGGTGTCAGCAGTGGCCCCTTTAAGGGTAAGGCCTGGGCATCCAGCAGAGTGCGCTGCACAGCTGCAGCCACTTGAAGGCAATAGGGCCCTCGGGGATATAAGGAGCACCTGAGGCAGGAAGGGCTCCACTTATTTATGTGAGTCAGCCTTTTCCTACATGAAGATCATTAAGTCCAAGTACCTTTCCACCATGACTGATGAACATTTGGAAGTGTGCTTGAGGCTGGCTGTCAGCAGCTACTGTCCGACTATGCATCTGGCTGATTCACTTCAGTGCAAGTCATCAAAGTAAACTCAAGTAATTACAAAAAATGTTTATAGTTAATTATGTTGTGTTGTGCAATATTGGCTCATGCGGTTATGCAAGGTACAACAACATACATTGTACACATAAATGTTAAATGTTATGATGGTGCGAACATTGTAAAAAAACTCTGGTAGATCTCTGGGCCTTGCTGGGTTTCAAAGTAGCTCTCGAGCAAAAAAGTGTGAGCACCCCTGATGTAGACTTTCTGTTGTTCCTTCCTCTCTCCTACCGAAAAGATGCATAAAAATGGCAACTCAGGTTGCTCCACTGTATATAAGAACAGCCCCACTGGATCAGGCCATAGGCCCATCTAGCCCAGCTTCCTGTATCTCACAGCGGCCCACCAAATGCCCCAGGGAGCACACCAGATAACAAGAGACCTCATCCTGGTGCCCTCCCTTGCATCTGGCATTCTGACATAGCCCATTTCTAAAATCAGGAGGTTGCGCATACACATCATGGCTTGTACCCCATAATGGATTTTTCCTCCAGAAACTTGTCCAATCCCCTTTTAAAGGCGTCTAGGCTAGACGCCAGCACCACATCCTGTGGCAAGGAGTTCCACAGACCCACCACACGCTGAGTAAAGAAATATTTTCTTTTGCCTGTCCTAACCCTCCCAACACTCAATTTTAGTGGATGTCCCCTGGTTCTGGTGTTATGTGAGAGTGTAAAGAGCATCTCTCTATCCACTCTGTTCATCCCCTGCATAATTTTGCATGTCTCAATACATACACACTCAGTACAATATATACGTACACTGTACGTCTCCCACTTCCCCCCCTCCCCCCAGCCATGCATCAGAAAATCACAAAGCCACAAGTTTTGGGTCCTGAATTGTGCTTAGATAGAGCGGTGCCAGCTGCCCAAGCTCTTAACAACAACTGTTTGCTGGACTAGGCACATAATCAGGCACCAACCTTGTTAAGTGCTGATTCTTGGTAACAGAGGATGAAAGGTTAAAATGCCCAGCTGTTCAAGCTGCTGGATGTCACCCTAATCATCTCGAGGAGGTGGAGGTTTTCAAGAAAGAAATCTACTGGGAGCCAAGGGCTAGGAAGACGATATATCTTCCCCCTCCCCCTCGGTATAGTGGCATTTTTTTCAGTGCTGACTGGAAACTAGGCAACATTTATGGCAATACAAGTTCTTAATCACATCTATAAGTAGAGAATTTCATGCGCTGAAGAAACATATCACCTCTCTCTCTCTCTCTCTCTCTCTCTCTCTCTCTCTCTCTCTCTCTCTCTGGCGACACTAGGATTTTTGACACCCAGTATGGGAGACCAATGCGTCACCTTTATGATGAATCTCCTCCCATACAGTGGGCAGGGCAAAACCTGGGGTGGGGATGTGTTGTGATGCACCATTGCCCTGTCCCATTGGGTTTTTTGGCTATAACTTTTCTCATCTGATCTTGGAAGCTAAGCAGGGTTAGGCCTGGCTAGTACTTGGATGGGAGACCGCCTGGGAATACCGGATGCTGTAGGCTTATACCATAGTCTTTTGAGACTGAAGGTTGCCAATCATTTTGATAGAATAGAGAAATTTCAACACAGTTTCTTTCATTGCATCCTCCATGAAATTAATCATTGATTGATATATAACATGATGGTATCTTTTTCTGGAGGAAAAGTTCATCACGGGTTACCAGTCATGGTAGGTATGGTGCAAGCTCCTGTTATAGAGGTAGGCGACCTCAGATTGCCAGATGCAAGGGAAGGCACCAGAATGCAAGTGGTGTCTTGCTGTCTTATCTTGAAGCATTTAGTGGGCCACAGTGAGATACAGGAAGCTGGACTAGATGGGCCTTTGGCCTGATCCAGCAGGGCTCTTCATATGTTCTTATGGTATTTGAAAAAAAATAACAACCAAGATTTTTAAAATTATGGCCAGTAGTGGTGTCACCCCCTGTGTATGTCACTCGGTGTAGCCCACACCAGCTAGCAAGGCCACTACACTCTCTCACTCACTCTCTTTCTCACAAACGCACACCCCCAACCCAGCTTGCACCTGCCATAGGAAAATTATGTCCTCAGAGTATATGGCACTAAGTATAAACGTTGTGTAGTTTTCAAACAAAAATAAACAGAAGTATGAGGGAGGGAGACTCCAGAATGGACAGCAAAAGTGACAGTGTCCAACAAATCAGTGGCCCTGATTCACCCTCACTCTGTCCAATTCTAATCATCTCATAAAGCAGAAGTAGCTAAATTTCATGTGACAGAACAGACCAAGGTGAACCGAAAGCATCAGACAGAGAAGTGAAAAGCCCAACAATCAAGGCTCTTTCTCTTTGGGCACAAGCCTAACCAGGTCTACTCAGAAGTATGTTCTATTTTGTTCAATGGGGCTTACTCTCAGGAAAGTATGGTTAGGATTGCAGCCTTTGTGAATACATGAAAAGACAACATTGCAGAGCTATGAAATATAATGAAAGAGATGGGGCAAAAGATAAATGAGACCAGACTCCCTAGTTTTCACTGCATGAAAGAAATGTGGTGGTTTACCCAACCAAACCAAAAAGAATAATTGCTTACTGACACCAATTACCTAAAATTTTGGGAGATTTGACCACAGAATCTCCTGCAGGTAACAGTGCTCATAGGATTTGCTTCTAAATTGACCATTAATGGGAAGCCTGGGAACTATTTTCCCTATGTACTGTAGGGCCAAACTTGATGCTGCTATACAAGCTTGCTCAGGTTAGCACCTATTGATGTTGGTAAGCATGGAAACTGCATTTCCCATATGCCTCCACTGTTACCTGCACATGCTGGATCTTGTCTGATCTTAGAAGCTAAGCAGGTTCAGGCCTGGTTAGTACTTGGATGGGAGACCACCAGGGAATACCAGGTGCTGCAGGCTTATACCATAGTCTTTAGCAGCAACTGTTACCCTGCACATGCCCGATCTCATCTGATCTTGGAAGCTAATCAGGGTCAGGCCTGGTTAGTACTTGGATGGGAGACCGCTTGGGTGCTGTAGGCTTATACCATAATCTTTCGAGACTGAAGGTTGCCAATCTCTCTCTCATGCCTCCCAGAATGGACACTACCGTACATGTTTGTGGCAACATCCCAGGCTTTAATTCCGAGTCTTAGGGTGGTCCTAATTCCATCCTGTTTTCCAAGGTCAATTTAGAAAAGGAGGAAGCAATGACAGAAATGGATGGCTGTGTGCATTGGCAATGGAGAAGCAATGCAATCTGATCTGGAGGGGCACAAGATTGAACAAATTAATGTGGGTCCTGTTGGAGCTGGGTTCAAATTAATTTGTTTGAGCTGCACCCATTCTAAATCAGATATGGGGCAGAGTGTTCTGCAAGTGATAACTAATTAAGGGCCCAATCCTATCCTACTTTCCAGCACCGGTGTAGCCACAATGCAGCTCCAAGGTAAGGGAACAAATGTTCCCTTACCTTGAGGAGGCCTCTGAGACTGCCTCCCCACCAAAAGGATGCAACACACTCCCCATTGGCATGGCTGCACTGGCACTGGAAAATTGGATAGGATTGGGCACTAAGGCTGCAATCCCATCCTCACTTTCCTGGGAGTAAGTCCCATTGAACACAATAGGACTTACTTCTGAGTAGACCTGCATAGGATTGTGCCCTAAAGTGTGGAATCTCATTCATCCAATTTGAAAACATTTTCTTTTAATTACAAACGAAACCATATGCAAACATTCTTGCCCTACCTTAATTAAAACATAGTAAGGCCTCTAGAGCAGGGGTCTCTAAACTTTTCGGCCGAAAGGCCGCATCAAACATCTGGCACAGTGTTGAGGGCCGGAAAAAAAAAATATATATAAAATTTAAATATATACATTAGAGATGTAAGTTAGATGAATGAATAAATGGGCTCAAATGTCCAGGATTTCTCCAAACACCAACACAGGCCAAAGCACACATTTAAACAGACCCCCATTCCCCCACTCTACAAGCACAACTTTGGTTGTATTTGGTCAACGGGCTCTCAGGGAATCAGAGGCTGGCCGCAAGCCGGATAGAGGCTCCCACAGGCCACATCTGGCCCCTGGGCTGGGGTTTGGAGACCCCTGCTCTAGAGAACAGACAGAATTGCTCCAGCAGCCATACCTAGTATATCAGCTACATAAATCCTTAAAGAGGAGATAGATGACCGTCAGAAGCAAAAACCATCAAGAGATGCAACAGTCTAAAACACTCGCATTTTGAGTTTTAAAAATTTGGAACTGAGAAATTAAATATTGCATAGAAAATTTTTTAGAATCATAGAGTTGAGAGGGTGCCCACAAGGTTATCTAGTCCAACCCCTTGCCTGCAGCAGGCTATCCTCCCCCGAGCATCTCCATCCACAGCATTTGAAACTGGGCATTTCGACAACATGCCAAGCACCTGCAAATATTCGTGGTGACTCTAAAGGTTAAGGACGCATTAAAAGCAGCCATCCCGTGCTACGGGGTGGAGTTAACAGGAAAGCCTGAATCCGGGTAAGAGGAAGGCTTTATGCTGAAATATGAATCCCAAAGCTTTTGCATATATATATATATATATATTTGGAAAACGAACAAAACCCCAAACTTACTGTGGCGGTGCCCGAGACAGTTTGTGCATTTGTGTCGCTTGTGTTCGGTTCGGAGTGTGGGTACATGTTTAACGTGTGCTCTGGAACCGTGGTCTGGCCTGTGTAGTCTGGAGTCGGGTGCGGGTGGGGTGCGGTGTATTCTGCCGGGATGCCGTTCTGGGGGGGCGCGAACTGGGCCGAAGCATAAGGCTGTGCCATTGTGTCTGGAGGTGCCGTCGCTTCCTGATTACCCTGTAATAAAGAGAAACACACAGAACGGATGGCACAAGGTTATCATATTGGTTCTACAAGGGGGTAAAGGTCGGCCAAGGCAACATGAGCAGTGCTGGGGAAACTTTGTTCAGTTCTATTTTTTTTTAATATTATTTCCATTATTGTGTCTTGCATTTAAAAGCTATAGGCCCTGATCCAGACCAAATGAGACCCAATCTGCACTGCACTGCATGCAGAGTGAGGAGGTAAGTGGAGGTGTAGAATTCTGCACTGATTGACTGACTGACTGACTGACTGACTGACTGACTGACTACTGGTGGGGAGTCCAGAGGCGCAATCCTAACCTGCTTTCCAGCACCAACATAACAGCAATGCAGCTCCGAGATAAGGGAACAAGCTTTCCCTTACTTTGAGGAGGACTCCGTGAGTGCCCCCCAACTGCAGGATGCAGCACACATCCCATTGGCACCGCTGTGCCAGTGCTAGAAAGTTGGTTAGGATTTGGGCCCAGGCTATAGAATGCTTCCCCTGGCAGAATTTTATCCTGCCTTTCTCCAAATGGTACCCAAGGCAGCTCACAACACAATGAATCCTTAGGATAATCCAGCGGTGTCCAAACATTTCGGCAGGAGGGCCACATCATCTCTCTGACGAAGTGTCGGGGGGCCGGGGAAGAAAAGAATTAAATTTGAATAAATTTACATAAATGAATTTATTAGAGATGGAACTTGTGTGAATGAATGAAGGTCTTGCAGTAGCTCAAGGCCTATACAAGTCCTTGCACAAAGCAAGGCCAGCCTTTCCTTCACTGCCACTGCTGCATCACAGATGTGAAACAGCAAGCAGTGGAGGGAGCCCTCGTCCCACAGCTCAGGTGTGAGATTGAATAGTTGTCCTCATTGGGGGACATGATTGAGACATACAAAATTATGCAGGGGATGGACAGAGTGGATAGGGAGATGCTCTTTTCCCTCTCACATAACACCAGAACCAGGGGACATCCACTAAAATTGAGTGTTGGGCGGGTTAGGACATACAAAAGAAAATATTTCTTTACTCAGCGTGTGGTGGGTCTGTGGAACTCCTTGCCACAGGATGTGGTGCTGGCGTCTAGCCTAGACGCCTTTAAAAGGGGATTGGACAAGTTTCTGGAGGAAAAATCCATTATGGGGTACAAGCCATGATGTGTATGCGCAACCTCCTGATTTTAGAAATGGGTTACGTCAGAATGCCAGATGCAAGGGAGGGCACCAGGATGAGGTCTCTTGTTATCTGGTGTGCTCCCTGGGGCATTTGGTGGGCGGCTGTGAGATACAGGAAGCTGGACTAGATGGGCCTATGGCCTGATCCAGTGGGGCTGTTCTTATGTTCTTATGCTGAGAGCAACTGCATTGGGCCAGCATGGGCTCCAGCAAGTCTCTGGAGGGCCAGAGACTCATTGGAGACTGGGGGCTCCCAGAGGGCCACAAGTGGCCTTTGGGCCGGGGTTTGGGCACCCCTGGGATAATCCAACCATTAAAAGCAGCCACAAAATATAAGCAAAGGTCAAAATAAAAACGGCACCAATCGGAAACAGTTTAGAAAGTAATTATAATTATAAGCAATGATTGTTACAATTGTGGGTGAGTCTGGTGTGATCAAGTACATCCTCCACAGCTCCTTTTAACGTTTGTTCAACACTGAACTAATTCTTCAGCGGGGTCGTGAGATCAGGGGAGGCAGGGCCTCACCTGTCACATTCCATTCAATATAGCCTCAGCCGACCCAGTGATTGAGCACACACTCCACCCACTTTCCGGGGGGCTGCACGATCCCAGGAGAGGCTGTGATCCCTCCCTGCCAAAGCTCTAGTCTCTCCCTATATAGTAACAGGGAGACTATACTATTATTATACTAGTATTACTATTACCCTATCACTATACAGGGAGAGACTACAGGTGAGGCAGTGAAAGCTCAGCCTCTCCTGTGATCATGCATGTGCTGCGGCTTTCAAGTACCCCCCAGATGTTTTGCAGTGCCACAGCAAGTGACTCCCCAGTCACTGTCATTCAGTCATCAACCCCCTGTCCCTGATCGTTCACTATGACCATCAGCACACTAGTCTGATCATCCCACTGACCTCCCACTGTCTGAGCATCCCACTGACCTCCTCCAAAGAATCTGTACAAATTCCAGCCAAACACATGCACATTTTCAACGGTTGCAGAGGGGTCGATATGCAGACCCACAAAACACCCACAGCTGCCTCCCCTTCCACCACCTCCTCTTTTCCCTGCCCCACAAATAGTTTCGCCAGGTTAGATGCATTAAAATATCCCTGCAGTTTTTGAGACGGAGCCTGATACTGGCACAAGACTGCCAATCCTAAAAAAGACTTCTAAATTTGCCCGCAGCCCTAATCAAGGCTGTTTTGCAGTAAGGAGAGTCAGTGGACCACACACACACACACACACACACACACACACACCAAAACAGATCAAGGGCAGAACCCAATCGAAAAGAGGCAGCCTCTTCAAAGGACGGAGACCAGCTGTAAAAAGGCCTGAAATTAACTTTTTTGCCGAAGCAACTGTTATCCTGCACATGCCCGATCTTGTCTGATCTTGGAAACTAAGCAGGGTCAGACTTGGTTAGTATTTGGATGGGAGACCGCCTGGGAATACCGGGTGCTGTAGGCTTATACCATAGTCTTTTGAGACTGAAGGTTGCCAACCATCTCCCTATACTGAACACTATTTCCCGATCTTGTCTGATCTCAGAAGCTAAGCAGGGTCAGACTTGGTTAGTATTTGGATGGGAGACCGCCTGGGAATACCAGGTGCTGTAGGCTTATACCATAGTCTTTCGAGACTGAAGGTTGCCAATCATCTCCCTATACTGAACACTATCTCCCGATCTTGTCTGATCTGGGAAGCTAAGCAGGGTCAGGCCTGGTTAGTACTTGGATGGGAGACTGCCTGGGAATACTGGATGCTGTAGGCTTATACCATAGTCTTTCAAGACTTAAGGTTGCCAACCATCTCCCTATACTGAACACTATCTCCCGATCTTGTCTGATCTCGGAAGCTAAGCAGGGTCAGGCCTGGTTAGTACTTGAATGGGAGACCGCCTGGGAATACCGGGTGCTGTAGGCTTATACCATAGTCTTTCGAGACTGAAGGTTGCCAACCAACCAACCTCTGGAGAGAGAAGGGGAAAAACTGGAGAAACAGGGTCATTTCAGGCAATCTGGCAACCACACCCAAGGAACAGACCTCAGTTGAGGGGAAAGGCAAGCAGCTTTAGGATTTCCAGTCCCTATCAAAGCATCTTTCTTCCCTAGCCTGGAACTAGATATCATACCATTTCTGGTGGGAAAATAATGCACTGCAAAGTCATTCCTGCTGTGGCAAAGACCTCCCTCCAGTGGTGCCAGGCAACCGAGAGGGGAAAACGGAAAGGCAAAAGGACCACTGAAAAACTACTGCCTGGGTGAAACCATAACTACCTAGTCTCCGAATTCAGTCGAGAGTTTAAAACCACTTCTAGGGTTTAACATCATATGACCCTACCCAGCAACTTAGCAAGCTGGGGGCAAGGGGTCAGTCCTGAGTGATGCCAAGGGGGGGGGACGGCTGCGCTACTTGAGCCGCAGCCAAGCGGAGGCCTGTGCCTTCACCGGCCTTTGAATGGCTGGAAATGTCTGCCATGGAAGCAATTCAGCAGTGCAGACGATGACCTCATCACACCACCACTAGAACCAGATACCATACAATTAATTAGAACTAGACTAGAACCTAGGCAGGACTAGAATCAATGAGTTGAAACTATCAGGAATTAGATTTAGACCAGACAGGAAGAAGAATGTCTTAAATGCAAAGATTTCCTGTCTGGCACTGGAAGAGTCAGGCCATTACCACTAGATGACCTCCAAAGTCCCTCCCAATGCTAACATTCTAGGATTCTTCTAAAGCAGGGGTGCTCAGACTTTCAACTTTAGGGATGCTGGACCTTTAACAAGTGTACAGAAGAGAGAATTGCAGCAGGTGCAACTTCTCATCCCACAGATGACAAGCTGCACCTGCTGAAATTCTCTCTTCTATACACTTGTTAACGGTCCAGCATCCCTAAAGTTGAAAGTTTGAGCACCCCTGTTCTAAAGCCAAGAAGCTAGAAGGCTGTTCATCACGGTCAAGGAAAAATAAGATGATAAGGAAAATGAACACACCCCAACAATGCTTTATAACACTGTGCCATTCTGGGTGGCAGCGGCAACCACACTGACCCTACAAAGAGGGCATGGAAAATACCAGTTCTTAGAAATTGCATGGAAGTCAGCAGATTTTTTTAAAAAATGCTAAAGAATAAGATGAGGGGACTAAAGTTCAGGTGCAATTTGTTTTAATGATTTTTATGCTACCTTGAGCTCCAAAAACAGATGTTATGGAGACCCCCACTGGTTCTCATTAACAGTGACAGCCGTTCCACAAGCTTCAAATTAATATTCGTCGCATTCGCTCTTAGTGCTAATTACAGCTAATATTTAATTAAGAGCAGTGAGCTCTGCAAAGATTTCTTACTGGTGACTTCAAACTTATTTCACTTCAAAGGTGCCATTAAGCGACTCTCCTTCGATAAACCATCATGCCGTTCTAGCCACATGAATGTGCACACATGGGCACCGCATTCATGCGCCCGATTGCCCACAATGACATCTATCATATCGACCAACAGATTTCTGTTTGGCCTCCAGAACTTGGAAATTGCATTCTCTACGCCAGGGATTTAATCAGTGTGCCGCAGCACACGATTTGGTCCATAAGAATTTTTTGGGGGGGAGGGTCATTTATTAGTAGGGCCATTGGGGAGTGTTAGCCCCCCCACCCCACCAGCAGCACAGTGTGCCTTGTCAATTGTAAAAAAACAACAACAAAAAACAATGGTGTGCCCTAAAAATTTTAGTGCCTTTTCAATGCGTTGTGAGATGAAAAAGGTTGAAAATTGCTCCAGAGCTTTGAACACGCTGCCCCACGTCCCACAGTCTTGCTTGGGTCTTACCAACAGTGGATGGCACATTCTCATGTGCTCCCTCCTCTTCCTTTCAGAGGTCCTTTCCCCTCCCTTTCCATGTTCAGTCCCCACTTCTCTCCTCTGTTGATTTCTGCTCCATAGTGCTGTTTCGTTCTCCTACTTCTCTCCATCTTCCCGTGTCCTTCTACGCTATTCTCGGTCCTTCCAGTGTCATTCTCTTCTACCCTTTCCTGCTTGATACCCAGCTCAGCTCCACTCAAGGGCTGTTGCCTGCTTTCTGTCCCCGTTGTATGCCCCAGAACGTGACCTTAACCTGCACCTCAGATCCGAAGTGTGGAGGCCGGCCAGTCAAGAAGGGCAAAGCTTTTCAGACAGCTGAGGCTGAGCCTGTTGCCTGTTGCACGGAACATCAGTCCAATGAACCCCTCACTGCGCAGACCCAGGGAGTCAAGCCATTAAAGTGTTTGGACTCATCTCTGGCTCAGCTCCACCAACCTTTTCAATCTATCCAGTTCAAAAAGGGGGTTTCGGACACATTTCGGGAAAGACACTCGGAACCTGTTTTCAATCAGCCTAGACCAGTGTTTGGTACTTGTACCACTGATGGTGTACTTGAGGTGGTGTCTGGTGGTACTTGCAGGACCCGAAGACCCCCACCACCCCGCAACAAGACTAGCAATACGATGCAACTAGCAGGAGCAGTAAGTTCAACTTGGTGGGCAAAGCTCCAGAATGCACTTTTTGCGCACTCGGAAAAAACCTCCTGTTTGCCCTGAACCTCTTACTGATGTTTGTCACATTGGGACTGGCCTCCCAATCAGGAAGTAACTGGCGATGACATAATCACCAGTTATTTCCAGTGGTACTTCCAATAGGTGAACCATGCAAAGTGCCACAGCAGGGGACAAATGTTGACAAATGCTGGCCGAGACACGTTTCATTCAAAACAACATCAAACCCCCAACTGTGCGATGAAAGTAATTGACAGGAATGTTGCAACCTTTGCGCACTTTTTCCCTCCCAACAGCACCGGCATGTGACATCCCCAGGCAAATTCCAGGGCCCCATTTTGCATTCTTTTGCTACATAGCCTGCTTTTTGAACGTTTCTGTTGAAAAGTCTAAGGATAGCCATTAATACGCAAGGTGTGTATCTTGGACAGAAAGTCTCCTCAGCCGGGGGCCAGGGTAGTTAAGTCTTTCACCTCAATGCAGTCAGTCCACATTCTCCAAGCCAGTAACGTGCTACAGCACATTGGTTTGCCACGAATGCTCCACCAGTGCGCCACAGGAATTTGGGAGGTCATTTATTTGTGCGATGTGAGCCCCCCACTGGTAGAACAGTGGGCCTTGTCAATTGTTTAAAAACCAGTGGTGTGCCCTGAAAATTTTAGTGCCTTGTCAGTCGCCAACAATGTGTGTGCCGTGAATAGTGCACAGATGTGCCACCGGAATTTTGGGAGTGTCATTTATTAATACGGCCATTGGGCGATGTGAGCTCCCTACTGGTAGAACA
This sequence comes from Tiliqua scincoides, assembly GCF_035046505.1. Lineage (NCBI taxonomy): Eukaryota > Metazoa > Chordata > Lepidosauria > Squamata > Scincidae > Tiliqua > Tiliqua scincoides. The sequence continues at coordinate 5,777,539 of NC_089833.1, read as the reverse complement.
GTGTGCCTTGACAATTGTTTAAAAACCAGTGGCATGCCCTGAAAACTTTAGGGCCTTGTCAGTGTGCCATGAGATGAAAAAGGTTCATGTCACTGTACCGTGAGATGCCCAATGAAGTTTAATCCGCTGTCCATAAGAGACGTTTTTGGTTTCAACAATCAAATGACAAAATCGAGATGCCTGAAGGTGCCATTAATTCACTCTCTCCCATGCTAAAACAAAAAAAATTCCCCCTTACAGGACCGGGGCTGTGGGCAAATTTAGAGGTCTCGGCCTGAGGTACATTTAAGCCCCCTTGCAGACCACAATGTGGAGAAGAAGGTGGGCTTCTCGGCTCTGACCCGGCGTCATGAAGAAAGAGGCTCAAGGCCTGCTTCTCAGTTGCATGCCTGAGGAAACCACATGTACAAGCCTCACCCCGAGGGGAGAAAACGAAGCCAGCTAATTTAGAAGCCTCCGCCAGAAACGAAACAGGTCCCTCAAGGGCCAGCCTGAGGTGAAGAAGCAAAAATGATAACCCTCAGCCTGTTCTTAAGAAGCGCTCCATTTCCACCCATTTTTATCCCAAAACATTCGGTGCCGTGTGGGAGAGCGGCGGAGAGCAAATCGAGAGGCCTTTTTGTTTTTTTGATACAGAACCGACAATTAGCCACAGTCCAGGACTGTGAAATGACGAGGTTCAGCTTTTGTTAGAAGCGATGTCAGAAACGAGTTTGGCCTGGAGTTTCCAGGAATCGGCATCCATCTTCAGGTGGCAAAGAAAAGCCATTCTGGAGGTTTTAACGGGGCCTCCAGGAACATCCACCATTACAGCATGTTGGGGGGGGGGGAAATATTACCGGGAATGTGCTCCAGTTAGAGTTGCTGACTCTGTCAGGGAACAGGGTCGTGAGTGAAAATGGTGAATAGGCACACAGAGCGCAAGCCAGGATTGTGGCCAGAAGTGGCTTAGCCAGAGAGGCAAGAGGAAACGTTTCCCCTTACCCCTGGGTAAGGGCTGCTGGCCCCAATCGGTCTCCTTGCTTGCGCCACCTCTGGAGATGGCACAAGTCCAAGGAGAGCAGAGAGGCTTCAAGCCACTCAGTTCTCCACGGGAACAGGGGTTGGGATCCAGCATAACTGCCGCCTCCCTCTCCCTGCCTCTCACAAAGCAGGTTATATGTTGGCATCCTTCAGTCTCGGAAGACTATGGTGTCACGCTCTGAATGGTGGTTCTAGAACAGAGTGTCCTCTCCAGTGCATGAAGCCTGGGTAAAGTAGGTATGGAGGATAGGCTGTTACCCATGCAGCAAATCCCCCATCTCCACGTCGCTGGAATGGTCCAATGGAAAGGCAGAGGCCAATACGGATGGTTCCAGCGGCGTCGCAGGAGTTGCCAGAACGTGACTGTGTTCAGCCATGAACTGCCTCAGGGACTCCGGCTCCAGATTTGGCCTCGAGGTTGACTCCTGAAGCCTTTTCCATAACTGGATAAAGCAGGTTGCATAGCAAAATAAATCAACAAATGGTTCCCTGCCCCAAAGGGCATACAATCCAAAAAGGATGAAAAAGAGAAAGCGAACAGACACTGGAAAAGATGCCAAGCTGGGGTGAAGGGGGGCAGTTGCTCTCCCCCTGCTAAATAAGAAAAGCCCTGCTGCATCAGGCCAAAGGCCCGTCTAGTCTAGTTTCCTGTATCTCATAGTGGCCCACCAAATGCCTCCGGCAGCCCACAATGCAACAAAAGACCTACATCCTGATGCTACATCTGGCACTCTAAGATAGCCTAGCTCCAAAATCAGGAGGGGCGCAATCCTAACCCCTTATTGTCAGTGCTTTCCAGCACTGGCATAGCGGTGCCAATGGGACATGTGTTGCATCCTGCAGTTGGGTGTCACTCACAGAGGCCTCCTCGAAGTAAGGGAATGTTTGTTCCCTTACCTCGGAGCTGCATTGCCCTTATGTCAGTGCTTTTCCAGCACTGACATAAGGGGTTAGGATTGCGCTTGAGGCTGCACAAACCCATCATGGTTTGTAACCCGTGATGGACTTTTCCTCCAGAGATCTGTCCAATCCCCTTTTCAAGGCATCAAGGTGAGATGCCATCACCACATCCTGTGGCAAGGAGTTCCACAGACTAATTTCACACTGGGCGACCCACTTTAAAAAGCTACCTTAGTATTATATTATTGCTGAAAGAGCGAGAAAGGCTGAGATTTCCAGATTACAGCAGCTGCTACTAAAGTGTAAATCAATGGTTCCCAAACTTTTTAGCATCAGGACCCACTTTGGAAAATAACACACTTTTGGGACCCACCTAGGTATATGAGACTTAAAAAAAAAATCTAGAAAGAAATAATATTTTTATTTATTTACACATACTAATAACTAGAATGATGCTCAAACATTTATCTCCCTATCTTTAAACATGCTTGTAAACTGCAGGAGCTGTTTGCAGGGCAGCAAAAGCAGCTATCTGATTCTTGAAAAGCCTCAGGGCTTGTGGCAATTAGTTATCTGATCCTTCCATGACATGTATTTTCATTGGAAGCTAAGCCGGGTCAGGCCTGGTTAGTACTTGGATGGGAGACCACCTGGGAATACTGGGTGCTGTAGGCTTCTACCATGATCTCAGAAGCTAAGCAGGGCCAGGCCTGGTTAGTACTTGGATGGGAGACCGCCTGGGAATACTGGGTGCTGTAGGCTTCTACCATGATCTCAGAAGCTAAGCAGGGTCAGGCCTGGTTAGTACTTGGATGGGAGACCGCCTGGGAATACTGGGTGCTGTAGGCTTCTACCATGATCTCAGAAGCTAAGCAGGGTCAGGCCTGGTTAGTACTTGGATGGGAGACCGCCTGGGAATACCAGGTGCTGTAGGATTATACCACAGTCTTTCGAGACTGAAGGTTGCCAACCATCTCCCTATACTGAACACTATCTCCCGATCTCGTTTGATCTCGGAAGCTAAGCAGGTTCAGGCCTGGTTAGTACTTGGATGGGAGACCGCCTGGGAATACCGGGCGCTGTAGGCTTATACCATAGTCTTTCGAGACTGAAGGTTGCCAACCATTCTTCTGCTTGGCTGCTCTGGGACCTACCAAAAATCAGGTCGCAATCCACCAGTGGGTCCCGACCTAAAGTTGGGAACCACTGGCCTGTATAATATTGACTCATTCTCACCACCATTTCACAGATGAAAATTAAGGATATGGTTGTAATGCCCCTGATCTCACACACACACGACACATAGCCCATGCACCCCATTACACAGTGTTGTCCACGAACTTGATTTGCTTTGCAACAGTCAGCCCTCCACTCACTAAACCACGGCTATAATCACTGTGCTTTTGCTTATGTATATAAGAGAAGACCATAATTGTTTCATAATACATAACCACAATTCAATGAATACCTCACAACATGGGGTTACATAATGCATAACATGTAATGCGTAACCACATAACATGGGGTCTGTTATGCATAACATGGAAAGCTGTGCACTACAGGCTGCCTGATGATCCAGAAATAAGCACTTTGTTCTTACAAAGAAACTCATTAGCGAAGATGCCCTGCACGATCCTGAGGGGGCAGTTCAGCCAGTCGGACACGCATGGCATCCTGCGGGTCCCGGGCCGCGCTCCCTCCATGCTCACTGCCTTGGGCGCTGGCAATGGTGCCAACACAGCACGGCCGAGAGCTGGGCTGAGCCACCTCCTGGGCGCGGGAGATCAGCCTGAAGGCGATCAGCCTGAAGAAAACACAGGTCATGGTTCAGGATGTGGACTCACCTCCCTGCATTACAATCTCTGCGCATGAACTGGAGGTTGTCCATGACTTTGTGTACCTTGGCTCAACGATCTCCGACACTCTTTCTCTCGATACAGAGCTAAACAAACATCGAGCTGCATCGGTAAAGCAGCTACCACGTTTTCCAGACTCACAAAGAGAGTCTGGTCCAACAAGAAGCTGATGGAACATACCAAGATCCAGGTCTACAGAGTTTGCGTCCTGAGTACACTTCTGTACTGCAGCGAGTCATGGACTCTTTGCTCACAACAGGAGAGGAAACTGAACGCTTTCCACATGTGCTGCCTCCGACGCATTCTCGGCATCACCTGGCAGGACAAAGTTCCTAACAACACAGTCCTGGAACAAGCTGGAATTCCCAGCATGTATGCACTGCTGAAACAGAGACGCCTGCGTTGACTCGGTCATGTCGTGAGAATGGATGATGGCCGGATCCCAAAGGATCTCCTCTATGGTGAACTCGTGCAAGGAAAGCGCCCTACAGGTAGACCACAGCTGCAACACAAGGACATCTGCAAGAGGGATCTGAAGGCCTTAGGGGTGGACCTCAACAGGTGGGAAACCCTGGCCTCTGAGCGGCCCGCTTGGAGGCAGGCTGTGCAGCATGGCCTTTCCCAGTTTGAAGAGACACTTGGCCAACAGACTGAGGCTAAGAGGCAAAGAAGGAAGGCCCACAGCTAGGGAGACAGACCAGGGACAAACTGCACTTGCTCCCGGTGTGGAAGGGATTGTCACTCCCGGATTGGCCTTTTCAGCCACACTAGACGCTGTTCCAGAACCACCATTCAGAGTGCAATACCAGAGTCTTTTGAGACTGAAGGTTGCCAACAACAACAACAACAGGTTGCCTGTAATAGCTAGGTGCATACATGTATACACATGTGCACTGGAGATTAAAAAATGCTACATTCACAAGCCAGGTGGAAATATAATTGCTTTAGATGCTAGGGAGGGGGCTGAACCCTGAAAAAAAAAATCCCGATCACCCAATTAAAGAGGTGGTCGGAGTTTGTTTGGCCTGGCCTGGACACGAGAGTCCAGCCCCTCCCCAAGGGGGAGGTGAAGGGGGCTGGGTCTAGCAGCCACGGTGGACCTTTTAAAAGGGGGCGAGACCCAGCCCTCTTCCTCCTTGTGCACGTGGGCACCGTGGGAATACCCGCCCGCCCGCCCTAGAGGCAGTCTGAGTTTAACTGGTCACCGTTTGGGACCGGGTAGGAATTTTTTGCTGCCTGCCAAGATTGGCCGAGGGGCAGGCAGTTTTTTCGCCTACCCCAGACTGTTATGGGCCTGGGGGTTACACCCCCCCTGTTTGCAAGGTGCCATTGGTCACTTTAAGAGGGCAGGTGGTGCGGGTTAGGAGGCATGAATGGGACTTTGGCATGCACTTTCAGGCGGCATAGGCAGGGCGGAACCCTATTTCAGTCCTCAGGGGCTTGGCGGCACGAGGACCTAGACAGGGCCCTGGCCAGGACCGCGGGGCACACCTCAGAGGCTCAGCGGCTCGAGGTGGCGCAGTCTGTGGTCTGGCCGCCTTCCCCTTAAGGGATAGACATGGATGAGACACGCCGTCCCAGCAGCGGGGCGCGACTTGTAGTCGGGTGCATGCCTGCCTGGGGGCAGAGGTTTCTGGTACTGCCCAGAGGTCCCTCCCTGCACCACAGGGGCTTTCGCTGCCTCGGATGCTGCAGGTCTCAGCCTTTGCTGCTCTTGTTAATGTGCAATAAAGTGGCCCTTTCTTCCATATCTGTTGTCTCGAGTGTTCATTGCACAGTGTGGAAACAATCAAACCATACTCTAGGGCTGCGGTTTTCAAACTCTCCAGGAGCTTGAAAAGCGCAGTAAGTCCTTGCGGGGGTGGGGGGGCAGCGACGCGATCCCCAGGATTGCCCCGCTCAGGAGAGCTGCAGGGACTGGAGTGCACTCACCTGTCCCTGCAGCATCGTCCTGGGGTTGTGGGGAGCCACGTGCTAGCGCCTGCAGAGCTCCCCAGTTGCTTCAAAGTAAAAGCAGAGTGTGAGTACGTCCCAGTCCCTGCAGCCCCGATAGCGAAGCGATCCTGGGGATCACATCGCTCCCTTCCCCCCTTCCCCCACCCCTTAAGGGGGCAGAGGCCAGGGCCCTTAGGCTGGGGCGTCGTGACCCCCCCCCCCCAGTCTGAACACCACTGCTCTAGGGTTGCAGTTCACTCTCAGCATAGCTCCTTGACCTGCAGAATGTCCCGGGTTCAATACCTGACAGCAAGATTAGGTAGGTTGAGAAACGACCCCTGCCTGAAACCCTGGAGACTTTAATACAGAATTTCTTTCCTGCAAATATATGTGGGAGAAGGCATAAACCCCAAACCCTTCCTCTCCCAACCCTATCTGAGTGTGTACAATAAAGACCTCTCTAAAATCTGTTCAAATCACAAGTTTGCATAAAAATATACATTGGCGCGTGTTCCTACTGAAACGAAGTTTAAGTACATGAACATGAAACCATCACATGTTGTCCTCCATTTATCGTCTCTCCACTCCACTCCAACCCCTCCCTCTTCCATCTCTCCCTTGAGTCTTTCTTTCTAGATTGTGAGCTCCTCGGGGCAGAGGCCTGCCCTCTGTTGGGCAGTGCACCACCATGCACACTGATGGTGAAATTATGATAGCAAAACTGTATAGAACACATAAGAGCATATGAGGAACCCCGCTGGATTAGGCCAAAGGCCCATCTAGTCCAGCCCCAGGGAGCACACAAGACAACAGACACAACCTGCATCCTGGTGCCCTCCCCTGCATCTGGCAGTCAGAGTCAGCCTGCCTCTAAAACCAAGAGCTTGCACATACCTACTATGACTTGTAACCTGTAATGAACTTTTCCTCCAGAAATTTGTCCGATCCCCTCTTAAAGGCATCCAGGCAAGATGCCATCCCTACTTCCTGTGGCAAGGAGTTCCACAAACTAATTACCCACTGGCTAAAGAAATATTTCCTTCTGTCTGTCCTAACACTCAACTTTCGTGGATGTCCCCTGGTTCTGGTGTTATGAGAGAGGGAAAAGAGCATCTCTTTATCTACTCTGTCCATCCCCTGCATGATTTTGTATGCCTCAATCATGTCCCCCCTCAGGTGCCTCTTTTCTAGACTGAAGAGGCCCAAACACCACATAGGGAAGGTGCCCCAGCCCAGTCATCATTTTGGTTGCTCTCTTTTGCACCTTTTCCATCTCCACTATATCCTTCTTGAGATGCGGCAACCAGAACTGGACACAATACTCCAGGTGCGGCTTTACCATCGATTTGTACAATGGCATCACAACACACTTCTTCAAGGGGTGATAATGGCAAGCAATGGAAAGATAACTCTCCAGCTTTGATTTTGTTTTGTAAGATAGTTCCAGGGGGACAAATGGGGCTGGCCCAACCCAGACTTCAAGAAGTGCTGTGCTGGAGGCGTGCCTGGAGGAGGGAGTCCCCCAGCCTCACATTTTCCCAAATGCAACCCTTCCCCCATTTTATTCACGTACAATGCAGAAGAAGGGTAGGTATTTTGGAACAAAATTGCTATAGACCTTTTTAGACCCCTATACAAGCAAAACCATGTGCTGGGGAAGGGCACAAAATTAAGGGCACAAAAGTTTTTGGGCTGGGAAGGGCACAAAAGTTTTGCTTAGGTCACCTTTCAGCAGCAACAAACAGCAGAGGCGTACCTGAGCTGCGCGGACCTGGCCGCAGTAACCCATGCCCTAGTGACATCTAGGTTAGATGATTGCAATGCGCTCTATGTGGGGCTGCCTTTGAAGATAGTCTGGAAATTACAATTAGTACAGAACGCAGCTGCTGGTGTGGTTGCTGGGGCATGTCGGTTTGATTCCGCCGGGCCGTTGCTTCGGCGACTACACTGGCTGCCGGTTCTGTCCCGGGCCCAAATCAAGGTGCTAGTTTTGACTTTTAAAGCCCATTACGGCTCGGGGCTGGGGTATTTGAGGGACCACCTCCTTCCTTATAATCCTGCCCGTGTTCTTAGATCAGGGGTGCTCAAACTTTCAACTTTAGGGATGCTGGACCTTTAACAAGTGTATAGAAGAGAGAATTGCAGCAGGTGCAACTTGTCATCCCACAGATGACAAGCTGCACCTGCTGAAATTCTCTCTTCTATACACTTGTTAAAGGTCCAGCATCCCTAAAGTTGAAAGTTTGAGCACCCCTGTCTTAGATCATCTGGGGGGGCCCTTTTGACTGTGCCGCCACCAAGAGATGTGAGAGGGGCGGCGGCCAGGAAGAGGGCCTTCTCGGTGGTGGCCCCCGAACTTTGGAATACCCTTCCCTTAGAATTAAGAACTGCTCCCTCGTTGTTAACATTTCGGCGTGGACTGAAGACCTTTTTATTTCAAAAAGCTTTTAATTGTTGACAGGCTGGCTGGCTTTCTTTCTCTTCTTTCTTGTTTATATTAGGATCCACGGGGCTTGTTTTTGATTTTTTAATTATGTGTAACTGTTTTAATTGTTGTTTTTAATTGCTCTTTTTGTATTTTAATTGTTGTAGGCCACCTTGTGTGCCCATGGGGCAAAAAGGCGGGATATAAATTAATATAATAATAATAATAATAATAATAATAATAATAATAATAATAATAATAATAATAATAATAATAAAGAGGGCATATACCTGGTGCTGGAATCCTTCCACATTTGTAAAGGTACATGAAACATTTAATGTTGGCCTTTTCCCCCCTTTTTGGTATGATCCAATAACGTAGCCGTTGGCAGTTTTAAGAGGAAAAAGAATGGCAAGAACAGCTGCGCTAAGTGTTTTGGCCTGGAATTTAATGAAATCCACATTTCAACTCCAAAATATGCTTTACGTGGCAGGGTATAAAAATCCAGTTTATTGCTTTCTGCGTATATGCCGAACTCTCTTTAAGTGCGAAAAAGGGAGGGGGCTCAGCTTTCATTATACAGAGGGACCAGCTTTCTAGAAAAATCCTCCAGATTGTTATGGCTTTAAAACGCCACAGATTTTGACACAGTAGAAAGTCTCACATCTCTAATAATGTGCTTTTTTTTTTTTTTTTACCCCAGCACCGTTTCATCTCTTGCGCAAAGCTTTTATAATTAAGAAATTGCGTGATCAGTGTCAAAACAGAAGGAGCATCCCCTGTTATGTTTGCACACAAAAGGCAGGCAGCTAAAAAGCTACGTATGCCATGTTCATTTTTAAGCACGCACAGAATGGAACTGTATTTATTCGTTCCTTGAGGGGGGGGGAAGAGAGGGAAAAGCAGCCTCCTCTTCATGGCTCACATTTTAAAAGTCTAGCGTGCTGTTTTATTGTTTGTTTTTATTCTATTTTGGTTCCCCCCTCCCACTTGCGTGCTCTACTCTTTTGGCAGGAGATATTTCACATTCTCAGAGAAAGCGGCATTCATTCTGTAGTTAAATGAGCCAAGCTGCATCATATCCTCAGGGCATGGAAACAAAAAAAGAAAAATGCCCCCCAAAAGAAGGGGGAATCCGCTGAAAATGCTCTGTTAACCTGTTGGTTGGAAGAAGGGCTCTGTTAGATGTACCAAGCACAGCAGAAAGAGACAACAGCCTGGCTATTATCTTGCCTTCGGAGTGGTTTAACTAGCTAAATACATATAAGAGAGCAAGGACTGGGGTATGCATGGGGTAGAGCCCAAGCAAGAAACTGCTTTTGTTTTTGCTGGACTTAAAAGCCGCAACATAGTTTTAAGGGAAAACAAGCTGAAATTACCTGCCGTGCCAAAACTCGGCTTCCTTTTCCTCTTCTACAAACCGAGCATTGGTTCTGCTCCAAGATCAGGCAGCGCCTAGCCAAAGCGCCAGGCAATGACTGCCGAGGGTATGTGACGCCAACACAGGGGAGGGCGAACAGTTAGGGGTGAAGAAGAAGAGCGCACTTTGGCCTGGGCACCCCCTCCCCACCCTGGCCGCAACCAAGTTGCCGTCAGAACCTATTCCAGATGGGACTCGGTCCATGCACCAAGCCACACCCTCTCAGTCATCAGAGACTCTCCTTTGGCACCTGGTACTTATTACAGAGCATACCACCAGCTGCATGCTCAGCACACCCAAAAAAAATTTAAAGGAAGAAAAAAAAGCCACAGCTTGACAGCTTCAGGACAGCGGTTCCCAAACTGTGGGTCGGAACCCACTGGTGGGTTGCAACCTGATTTTTGGCGGGTCGCCAAAGGGAAAGATCAGAGAACTAATTGCCTCAAGCCCTGAGGCCATTCAAAAATCAGGTCCTATCGCTGCTAATTACCCCGCAAAGAGCTCAGCTGCTCCAGTTTGCAAGATAGCTGCTAACTGCCCTGTAAGCAGCTGAGCTCTGGCAGTTTGCAAGCAGGTGTAAATGCAGAGAGATCATGTTTGAGTATTATTTCTTTGTAGATCTCCTTTAAAAAAAAAAAAAAAAAAGTCTGGTAAACCTAGGTGGGTCCTGACAGAGTGATGCTTTAAAAAGTGTGTCCTGGTGCGAAAAAGTTTCGGAATCACTGAGTTAGGAAGCTATGGAAAACCCTTAAGGCAGTGTTTCTCAAACTGTGGGTCGGGACTCACTAGGTGGGTCACGAGCCAATTTCAGGTGGGTCCCCTTTCATTTCAATATTTTATTTTTAATATATTAGACTTGATGCTGCCATGGGATGTGACTGCATTTGGGGAAATGTTATAGATTTGTACTTGGGACAGGCTACTATGTTTATTCCTTTAACAATGATAGTAAGTGGAACTTACTACTGGGTAAGTGTGGGAATGATTGCAGCCTAGGATTGTTAAAAAATTTCCTGCTTGATGATGTCACTTCCAGTCATGACATCAATTCTGGTGGGTCCCTGGCAATTCTCATTCACAAAAGTGGGTCCCGGTGCTAGAAGCGTGAGAACCACTGCCCCTCTGATTGCCACTTGTAGGGGAGGGCACCAGGATGCAAGTTGTGCCTGTTGCCTTGTGTGCTCCCTGGGGCATTTGGTGGGCCACTGTGAGATACAGGAAGCTGGACTAGATGGGCCTTTGGCTTGATCCAGCGGGGCTCTTCTTATGCTACTTCTCTGAAGGTCACAGACCAAAATCCTTCCATTTCTGACGCGATGTAAAGAGGGGAAAGCACAATGAAGTGACTTCTCCCTGGTTTAGTCAAAGGAAACAAGCTCATTGGCACCAGGCAGGAATCTCTAACAAAGCATTCAAAAGTATTGCATTCATAAAGTCACAGACTTGAGGGCAGTCTGGGGAAAGAGGCCTCTGGTTGGAAAGAGGATGCTGGATTAGATGACCCTTGGTCTGATGGAGCAGAATGCTTATTCGTCAGAGTAAACCAAGTTTTGAAATGCTTTAAATGTGCAATGCAGACTAGAGATGTTTGCAACCAGCTAACCAGAGGAGCTCAAGATACTGAACTCCTGTGCTTTGGTGTTTGCAAGCATAATCAAAGGAAGCGCAAACATGCTGGTAAAACTTTGAACCAGGTTTGTTTGGTAGCTCAGAGAAAAGAAAACTAAGGGCAGATATGACAGTCATATTTAAATATCTGGAGGGGAGAATTTGTTCTCTGGGGCTGAACTGGAACTAGTCTAGTCTAGTACTAGACATTCTTCTTCCTGCCTAGTCTAAATCTAATTCCTGATAGTTTCAACTCATTGATTCTAGTCCTGCCTAGGTTCTAGTCTAGTTCTAGACTAGAACCTAGGCAGAACTAGAATCTTGGAAGACCTGACTCTTCCAGTGCCAGACAGGAAATCTTTACGTTTAGGACATTCTTCTTCCTGTCTGGTCTAAATCTACCATATTTTTCGCTCCATAAGACGCACTTTTCCCCCCCAAAAAAGTGGGGGGGGGGAAGTGTGTGCGTCTTATGGAGCGAATACTGCAAAAAAGAGTGCACATTGGGGACCTTAATGAACGGGGGATCTTCATGCCAGTTTATGATCCCATTCACCCTAAGAAGGGAGGGATCTTCATGCCAGTTTATGATCCCATTCACCCTAAGAAGGGGGGGGATGGTTCAAATGTTATTCTGTTATAGTTTATTAAATATTTTATTACACTATTTGGTTCAGAATATTTTTTTTTCCTGTTTTCCTCTAAAAAATAGGTGCGTCTTATGGTCAGGTGCGTCTTATGGGGTGAAAAATACGGTAATTCCTGATAGTTTCAACTCATTGATTCTAGTCCTACCTAGGGTCTAGTCTAGAACTAGATACCATACATTTAATTAGAACTAGACTAATGAACTAGACTAGACTAGAAAATGAACACACACCAACAATGCTTTATAACACTGTGCTATGGAAATCTTGTGCCCGTAAAGTCACGATGGCGTCGTGGTTCTCGTGTTGGACCTGGAAAATCCAGGTTCAAATCCCAGCTCAGCCACGAAACATCCTGGGTGACCTTGGGCCAGTCACGCTCTCTCTCAGCCTAGCCTATCTCACAGGGTTGTTGTGAGGACAAAAAGGATGGAAGAAACCATGTACACCACCCCGATACCTTAGTGGAAGGGTGGTATAAGAAAAAAATGTGAATAAATAAATTACAGCCCAATCCTATGCATGTCTACTCAGAAGTAAGTCCCATTAGTCTCAATGCGGCTTACTCCCAGGAAAGTGTGGATAGGATTGGGCCGTTAGCTATCTTTTGATGTGAATTATCACCTATACCCTGAACTACCCAGGGTAGCAGCAAGAGTTGTATTCAGTAGCAGGGACAATGCCATAAGGCAGAGGTGCCAAACATAAGGTTCGCGGGCCGGATGCAGCCTTCAAAAGCAATTCATCTCTCCCTGTTAGAACCGGACTCTTCCAGCTTAACTATTGGGCTCGCTCATATCTTGAAGTTATGATCAAGGAAGCTGAGCGCTTTCCACATGCGCTGCCTCCGACGCATTCTCAGCATCACCTGGCAGGACAAAGTTCCAAACAACACAGTCCTGGAACGTGCTGGAATCCCTAGCATGTATGCACTGCTGAAACAGAGACGCCTGCGTTGGCTCGTTGGTCATGTCGTAAGAATGGATGATGGCCGGATCCCAAAGGATCTCCTCTATGGAGAACTCATGCAAGGAAAGCGCCCTACAGGTAGACCACAGCTGTGATACAAGGACATCTGCAAGAGGGATCTGAAGGCCTTAGGAGTGGACCTCAACAAGTGGAAGCCCTGGCCTCTGAGCAGCCCACTTGGAGACAGGCTGTGCAGCACGGCCTTTCCCAGTTTGAAGAGACACTTGGCCAACAATCTGAGGCTAAGAGGCAAAGAAGGAAGGCCCATAGCCAGGGAGACAGACCAGGGACAGACTGCACTTGCTCCCAGTGTGGAAGGGATTGTCACTCCCGAATTGGCCTTTTCAGTCACACTAGACGCTGTTCCAGAACCACCTTTCAGAGCGCAATACCATAGTCTTTCGAGACTGAAGGCTGCCAACACACGATCAAGATTTGCACATTTTCTCTTCTGTTATTTGCAGCTAATGAGCTTCTATGTGAGAACCAAGTGCTTATTTATTGCCATCTTCCACTTAATGATGTCACTTCCTGCTTAATGATGTCACTAGCAGTTCTCAGCAGGCACCATGAAACCTATTCGGCCCACTATATAAAACTCCTGCCAGAGGGTCACCCTCCTTTGGGCATTCCCTTTCATTAAAATAAATGCAACAGGACCATGAATCTACTCGCACATAGGATTTTTATTTTTAAAGAATCCCCTATAAATTAAATGTATGGTATCTTTCTCTCTCTCTTTTTTTTAATAACTGAAATTGTTTTACCACTGTCATTTTCTGTCCTTCTGTTTGTCTACCAGGGGAAATATTTCAGAAATGATTCTCAGCTTGACTTTGTATGTGTACCGCAAGTTAAGCTAGTTAATGCTCCTCTGTTTAAAGGACCTTTAAAGGACTCTGGAGGTTGTCCTCAAAATGATTAAACTTCTAATTAAATCACACATCAGAGAAGAAGGCTAAGAAGCTAGAGAGAGCCCCAAAGAATTCGTCTTTACTGTCTGTCTGTCACAGGCTGTCACAGGGCCCAGCAATTCAGAGGCACAAAATGCAGCAGGTGAATTTTTATTTACAGAAGTCCCATATTCCCCAGTAAGAAACAAAATGTAGATAAATAGATAGGCAAACACTATTAACTCTGCTGTTAAATCCACTCAGACGTGCTGGCACCATGATCCGTTCTAGGGAGGAGATAATCCCTCCCACGCTATTCCTCTCTGTCCTACTGTCCAGCTCTGTCCTACTTTCTCTTCCTCCAGAATTTAGCCAGCACACCTTCTGAAATTAATTAGGGAATTAGATCGTGCACAGTGTCCAACAACTTTCAGTGTCCCCCAAGGTGGGTGAAGGCGAGTCCAGCTGGCTTACAGTCCAATCCTATCCAATCTTCCAGTGCCGGTGCTGCTGTGCCAATGGGGTATGCACTGCTTCCTGTGTTGGGGGTGCAGTCACAGAGGCCTCCTTAAGGTTTGGGGACATTTTGTTCCCTTACCCCGGGGCTGCATTGCGGTCGCACCGGTGCTGGAAAGTTGGATAGGATTGGGCCAGATACGGCCCTTCTATGAAGCTCAGTGAAGCAGTAGCCTCAGGTAGTGGATGTTGGAAGGTGATATTTGGTGCCGTGAGGATGCCGCCTCTTGCTCACCTACCGTCCCTTCTCTCCACTTTCTCCCCTAGTCACCCCACTTCTTCCCCTTCCCCCAGGGTATTCCATACAGACTCTATCCAACTGCAGCTTCTCCTGCTGTGGGTCCTTCCAGAAAAGGTAGGGAGCAGAGGGGTAAAGAGATGATCTAGCTCAGCATTTCTCAGCAGTGCTCCCCTGATGTTCCACTTGCGGCTGTGGCGGCCTTGGAGATACCACCAGAAGTAGCTGGTGAGGATGTCACTGCCCGTTACTTATGGATTTGGAGACCATGATAGGAGCTTCTAAGGTGGCTCAGGGTAGGCAGCTGAGCTTTATCTTGTGCTTTGAAGCCGCGCACTGGAGCTCCGCCTGCCAGCTCGCGCTCCCTGTTGCTGTTGGAAGCTCCAATTGCGGTCTCACTGCTGGACAATGGGTGCTGCGTGTACCACACAACACAGTCTGGCACGCCACCGGTGGTACATGTACCACCAGTTGAGAACCCCTGATGTAGCTCAAGGACCTCCGCTTTTACACTCCCTCTTCCCAGGAGTTAAGAGGGAAGAGGACCGGAGAAGAACAAGCAAGCCCTGGTGCTGAATGGTGAGATGCTCTGTTGTTTCAGGATGTTCAAGAGATGTCTTCCAGCAACATAATGAAAGAGGATAGCTAGAAGAGCCTTTTTGCATTGCGGAACAGGACAGAAGATTAAGACAGGGAGCTGGCATCTTACTTTGAGTTACCTAACTTTCTTAAAGAACTTCCTGAAGGAAGGAAGGAAGGAAGGAAGGAAGGAAGGAAGGAAGGAAGGAAGATTCAAATGCTAAGAGGAGCATCTCTGTCTCTGTATCTATGAAGTTACCTGGGCCTTTTGATGTGTAGCTATCCCATGGGTCCTAGTGACAGGGAACAACATGAATGTCCTTTCCTTTCTGGAGCCATCAGCATCTCTGGACGCAATCCTAACCCACTTTCCAGCACTGACATAAGGGCAATGCAGCTCCAAGGTAAGGGAACAAACATTCCCTTACTTCGAGGAGGCCTCCGTGAGTGCCACCCAACTGCAGGATGCAGCACACGTCCCATTGGCACTGCTATGCCGGTGCTGGAAAGTGGGTTAGGATTTGGGCCTTTATGGCATAACAGCACCAGCTACTACAGCAATCCCCACGGCTCCCCTCTCAACCCTATTTGCACGCACAGCAACCAACACACTCTACAACTAAAAGATGGGTTTTTATGGGCCTGGAAGCAAGCACAGTGTCAGAGATGGATGTGTGCACATCCAAGAGAATTCCAACCAGCACAGCTTCTCCCCACACATTTTCATATTTCAGGGTGTACTTTGCTGGTCATTATGTGCAAGAGCGGGTCACGACTGAGCACCGACTGCTAAGCCAGTCCGAGAATTATTGGTTTCCAAGCAAAGGAGGTCATAAGGAAACACAGATTACAGAGCCGGGAGGTGGACTCTGTCTCATTTGGATTTCACAACCATTGACAGGTGTACAGAAACAGAGCTTGGTTTCACAGGAGGGGGGGGAAGTGGAAATAGAGCTATTGTGTTATCAGTCTACTACGGATATTTGTCTCTGGGCACAAACCTAACCAGGTCTAGTCAGAAGTAAGTCCCATTTCGTTCAATGGGGCTTACTCCCAGGAAAGCGTGGTGAGGATTGCAGCTTCTGCTTCTCAAGTGATCATTCCACTTTATCTTCTCAGCTGGAAGTTCCGTTAGCCGGCATCAGGGACCTTTTAAAACAGTTTTGTGTTAACTTTTTGTTGTTGTTGTTCTTGTTAAGGCTCAGCATTTTGCAAGAGATGTATTATACCTCTGTGGGATAAGGGGCCTCCTCCCACTGGTTCACGCACTGTTTTCCCCTTTCTGTCTCTTTCGCCAGACATGAATGCCTCTGTAGCTTGACCCATTTAAGAACTGCCGCTTCATCGGCTTCAGATGCCTGGATGCTGACATTTAAACACAACAAACCCATGAAGTATCCTAGAGAAGAGTGTAGCGTTTTATTAATTGTTTGCTCCCGATCAACTCCTGAAACCCAGTAGACCACTTGCTAGGTCCTGTTAGGAACAGGGTTGCCACAAACTTGCATGCAGCTAGAGGGGGTTGCCATTGATCCTTTGCCCCTGGTGATGAGCAGCTGGGGCCCATGCAGTGGCATAGCTAGAGGGGGTGCCATTGATCCATTGCCCCAGGTGATGAGCAGCTAGGGCCACAGGCTGGTGCGCTCCCTGAGCAGTGAAGTGTTCCTAGGCAGTGCTGATACCAGAACAGAGCCCTGCTCCCTCCCACTGCTGAGAGCGCATAAGGTGACCAGATCATTATCCAGAGAACAGCCATTGAACAGCCATTAACTTTCCTGTTCCTATTGCAGAGGGTGAAAAGCTGCTGTCCACCCTTGCACCATACTCTTTGCAGCCCTCCAGCAACTGGGTGCAAAGGCAGGGATTCTCCACCTAACCTTACGGGGCGAGAAGCTGTGCCAGTCACTTGGCCAAGGTTCTGGGGCGGCAGGTTCCTTTTATTGCCCTCCACATGGGTTCTCTAGTGCAGGGGGGTCTCCAAACTTTTTGGCCAGAGGGCCGCATGAAATATGTGTCGCGGTGTCGAGGGCCGGAAAAAAATTTAAAATAAATAATTTAGAGATGGAAGTTAGATGAATGAATAAATGAATGAGTGGGCTCATTCACTCAGCCTCTCTGGCCCTCAGAACACCCTCCAGATGCAATCACAGCACAGCTCTGGTCATGTTGAGTTGAGTGGGCCAGAGGCTTTCAGGGAAGAAGAGGCTGGCCGCGGGCCGGATAGAGGCTCGCTGCGGGCCGCATCTGGCCCCCAGGCTGGGGTTTGGAGACCCCTGCTCTAGAGGCTCTGCAGTGATGCTCCCACTGGTCCATGTGGTATCACAAGACTTTCACCCAACTCACAGCACTGCTCCAATTGATGTTGGAGCTACAGGCTTCAGAGGTTAGCCAAGTGGGACTCTGATGCTTGTGGGTCCTCAGCCAGTGCCCCAACTGGCCAACCCTGACACTGCCCCTGGTCTCTAGAGTGACTCCACTTATTTCTGCAACCCACTGGTTCCCCCCCCCCCACCTATAGGGACTACAAAGGTACCCAGATGATGCTCAAACTTGGCCCAGACCTCAACAGTATCAGTGGTTGTGTGGTTTGGCTTGTGTTTTAGCAACAGCCTACAACCCAGTTTTGCTTACAAGGAAGTGCTCTCTTACACAACATCCGCTAAGAGGAAAGACTAGAGAAGTGTCTAGAGGAGTGTCACACAAGAAAAGCCGTGTGCTGCCTCTCCCTGGGCAACCGAAGGCCTTCAAAAGGCATAAAAAAAAGTCATTTCCAGTCCCCTCCCAGGGCTCAGAACACCCTCCAGTCACATTTGGTGGGGGTGTGGGGGCAAGCGAGGGGGCCTGGTCCTAGAAGATGTGCCCCAGGGCAGTACTTCTTCCAACTACACCACTGGTACACCACTGGACCCAGACAGAGCTCCATTTCAAGTGCACATCCTGAGAACAGCTATCTCACATACTACATAAGCCAGCACATTTAAAGACCCACCTAAAAATTCCAACCTTCACTCTTGTGCTTCGGCATTTCTTAAAATATCCTAAGTTGCTCTTTCTGTGCTGAACATCTCTGAAGGGGGAGACTGAGCTTCTGTGTGCAAGGACTTTCTCGGGGGGGGGGGAATATTCTGATTAGATATTGCTATACTGTGTTGAAATTGATTGCTTGTGGGTATTCAATCAGGGGAAAAGAGGCCTTCTTTTAAGTATTACAATTGCATTTTATGGTACATCATTCATGTTAAGTGTAAATTTAAACATATTAGCATTTTAAAAAAAGGAAAAACATGTGCGTGATATATAACACGCACACATTTTTCCTTTTTTAAGATGCTAATATGTTCATATATATGAACATATATATAGTTCATACACACACACACACTACATATATATATATATATATATCACTGTCATATCTCTTGATATGATAGCCGCCTTGAGTCCTTCGGGGAGAAAGGAAGGGTAAAAATAAAGTTATTATTATTATATCTCTGACACATGTCGGGGCAGCAGAAAAAGAATTAATTTACATTTTTAATCGTATATATTTATACACACATGCACACTGTCTGTCTGTCTGTCTGTGTGTATATATATACACACGCACAAACATACACACATACACTATATATAACATATATATATATATATATACACACACACACACACATATATATATATATATATATATATATATATATATATATATATAACATATAAATAGTGTTTGTGTGTGTATATGTATGTATAAATATGTATATATATAATATGTTTGTATGTGTATATATAGATATAGATATACATACTATATATATATATATATATATATAGCTACACACACACACACACACACACACACACACACACACACACACAGTGAATACCTGCTCATCTCACTATGCCAGAAGGGAGCATTTATGAAGCCTTCACTTTCATTTAATAATCTGATGTCTGTATTAAACAATTTGGATATGCAATATATCCTGCAACAAATCTATTCTATTGATTGCATTTTTAACGCATGATGAGAACGTGTGACCTCAAGGCGAGATCAAACTGTGGCTGAGCAATTACTTCTACTCTTCAGAAGGCAGCTCTGCTCCAGCCCCTCGGTATGGAAAGAAGTATAATCAAGGTGCACCTAATTCATTCATCGGGGGAGGGGTGCGGAGTGAGGAGAAGGCCATGTGCTTCCCCTTGGTTAAGCCATTTCCCAGAAAAGAGGCATTAATTAATACACGTATTCACAGATTTTAGCACATGATACAACATACTAGACAAAGGTCCATGCAAAGGACTTTTTTGCCCTCCTATGATGCTATTTTATGGGAATTCATGTCCAACCCAAGACAATGTACCAAACCCTAAGGCAATGTACCAAACGTGCACTTTACACTTCTACCAATTCCCCCTCCTCCATTCCCTGGATTTGGACAATCCTAGGCCAGAGGTGCGCAAACTTTTTTGGCAGGTGGGCCAAGTCATCTCTCTGACACTGTGCGGGGACAGGGGGAAAAAGAATTAATTTACATTTAAAATTTGAATAAATTCACCTAAATGAATACATTATAGACTTAACTTTATAGTCTTAACATTATAGACTAAACCCCTGCTAATTGGGTAAAACCCCTGCTAATTGGGTAAGAGGCACTCTTTCAAGTGGGTGCTCCTTTTTTTTAGCAGGGGGAGAGTAACTAGCCCACCTCACCCCAGCAGTGTCTGTTCAGTGGCTGTCTGCTGGTGTTCTTTTGCATCTTTTTAGATTGTGAGCCCTTTTGGGACAGGGAGCCATTTAGTTATTGGATTTTTCTCTGTAAACCGCTTTGTGAACTTTTAGTTGAAAAGCGTATATAAATACTGTTAATAATAATTAATAATAATATATGAATGAATGAATTTTACTGAGGCAATGATGCACATGGGACAACCAGGGATGGGCTTTTACCAAAAATACAGACCAAGCCAGAAAAAGGGGGGGGGTGTTATCTCCAGACCACACACCTCTTGCCCAGAAATAAAACACATGGAGACATAAATTGTTCAGAGGCAATGATGGACATGGGGGTAGTTAAAATAACGCCAATCGGGGGACAATCAGGGGTGTGCTTTGAGACTAGCGAGATTCACCATTCTTCTCTGTAGGTAGGGTTCTTCTCACCCCAGCAGTGTCACCCCAGCAGTGTCTTTTCTTCTCACCCCAGCAGTGTCTTTTCTAGTGGCTATCTGCTGGTGTTGCATCTTTTTAGATTGTGAGCCCTTTTGGGACAGGGAGCCATTAGATATTTGATTTTCTCTGTAAACCGCTTTGTGAACTTTTTGTTGAAAAGCGGTATATAAATACTGTTGTTGTTGTTGTTGTTGTAGGGTTAAGGGTGGCGAGAATGTGGGCAGCCCTGGAGAATGTGCAGCAGCAGCCACAGAGAGCCCAAGGTGGTGGCCACAGTGGAGGGCTTGCCCCCACTGCTCTCGCGCTCCCACTCAATCCCTCTTCTTAGGGTGTGAGACAGCGGTGGGAGCGAATCTCTGTGTGTGATGGCACCCTGGTGGTGGTGGTACAGCAGAGGATTCCTCCACTGCTTGCTGATTCACACCTGTGAAGCAGCAGCGGCAGCGAAGGAAAGGCTGGCCTCGCTTTGCAAAAGCTTTGAGCTACCGCGAGACCTGAAGGCTCTTAGCCATCTTGTTTTTTTTCCTTTGAGGGGGCAGGGGAAGGCGTATTAATGCATCCAAATTCAAAACCTCTCAATACACTTGCAGTGGATTTAGGTCTGGTCAACGTATGCAGTGGAATAAGCTGGCAGAATCCTAAAGATGGTATAGTGGACTGGATGATTTCAAACTTCTGGCCTGGGGCGGCATTTGAAATGTCCACCTCTGACAGATTTGACTCAAGTCTCGGCGTTGTCGCTCTGGTACATCCCTGCTGCTTTCCCCCCTCCCAATCAGGGAGGGGCCTGGTGGGGGGGCAGGGGGCAAATGCCCTAAGGACTTGTCCGTGTAAGGAGCCTTCCAACACGACCATAAGCAGTACTTCCTGTTTCCCGTTAAGTACTATTTAAGAATGTGGAGAAGCCCCATAAGGGCTTCCCATTCATTCTCCGTCATGCGAGGCTCCGTTGTGCTGGGTGAGTGTGTGTGTGGGGGGGGCGTCATCACGGACCTTTGCCCTGGGGCGCTGTGAGAGGTAGGTCCATTACCGCTCCCAGTTAAAAACCACGCCAAATAAATTTAAAACATTAAAAGAGACCCCCTCCAAAGCACTGTTTTTAACTTTCTGGAATTGCACGTTTTTGTGGGGCAAGTTAAATGCTTCAATTGTTTCATGCTTTAAAAAAAAAAGTGGGATTTTATTTCAAATAGCTGTTGTGTAAGCACACAGGCAAAATCCATTACTGGCATTTGGGAATCCAGAATTTAAATGGAATAGGAGCCAAGGAATGCCAGCGTGTCCGAACAATTGCAACACAGGACAGGCAAAATCTGGGCATACCTGATTTTTTTTCAGGCCTAAACATGCACACAATAATAATGCAATGAACATTATCTTCGGAAGGAGATGGAGTGAAAAGACTTAAGACTGGGAGCCTTAATACTGGATTAGACCTGATAGGTCTGATGACCTCTTTTAAGCACGGAGAAAGTACTCATCTCATAGACTCTATCCCATTATCACATTAGCTGGCATTCACAAAGAAATCTCATCTGGAGGTGCAGAGCATCTCTGCCTGGGGATATTAACACACGATACAAATGAAGATGTTCAGGGAAATTAGCCAATCAATGGCAGCCACAGAGGAACACACAGATAGTATTAGGTTTCCATCCAGGTCGGGCCTCTCTCTTTCCTGGTCCTCACATTTGCCCACCACTGAGCCAGCTTTAATTAAGCAGTTGTTTTTTTTCCCTTCCAAGTGCATTATTGCTTCTGGAACGTGACATATCAAAGGCTAGCCTCCTGCCATCTCAATGCCAAAGTTAATTACAATGGAGTAAGAGTAAAATATTTGCTAACACTGAGGATATTTCCCAGACGGAAAGGCAAACCTCTGCTAAGGGTAGGAGGATTCCCCCATTCTGTTCCTTTAGTACAGGGGTGTCCAAAGTTTTTGGCAGGAGGGCCACATCAGCTCTCTGACACTGTGTCGGGGGCCGGGGGGGAAGAATTAATTTACATTTAAAATTTGAATAAATTTGAATAAATTTACATAAATGAATATGTTAAAGATGAACTTATATGAATGAATGAAGGTCTTGCAATAGCTCAAGACCTATAAAAGGTCTTGCACAAAGCAAGGCTGGCCTTTCCTTTGCTGCCACTACTGCATCACAGACATGAAACAGCAAGCAGTGGAGGAAGCCCTCATCCCGCAGCTCACACGAGAGGTCAAACAGTTGCCCTCACGCTGACAGCAGTTGCGTCAGGCCAGTGCGGGCTTCAACAAATCTCCAAAGGGCCAGAGGCTCATTGGAGACTGGGGGCTCCCTGAGGGCCGCATTGAGAGGCCTCGAGGGCCGCAAGTGGCCCCAGGGCCGGGGTTTAGGCACCCCTGCTTTAGTATGTCTCTGCTATGAGTCAGAACTAGTCTGAGGGCCCAATCCTATCCACGTTTCCAGCACTGATGCAACCGTACCAACAGGGTACATCCTGTTGCATCCTGGGGTGACGGTTCAGTCACAGAGGCCTGCTCAAGGGGAAAGTTGGAAAGCCGCCCCAGCGCTGGAAAGTCAGACAGGATCGGACAGCCCCAAGAAATGTATGCTGCTTAGCTGTGTGCCATTGCTGCTGCTTCTAAGTAAGGGAGGATGCTCAAACTCCCTCCCCTGCAACCCTAGAGAGGGGAGGGAAGTGAGCATGCTTTCTCTCCCCAGCAGCCAATAGGATTGCAACCAGGAATCCTAGAAGGAACTTGAGAGAATCCCATTGGCTACTGTAGGAGTCACGGCAGATGATTAATCTTCTTTGAACATCTCCGTGTTCAAATTTGATTTCTAGGCTGCTGTGAGTCCTGCAGCTTCCAATAATGGGGCACACTGGGGAACATGGGTCCCCAGAATGTACCCAGGTAGGGCTGGTACAGCCATCATGAGGCTGACAATCCCTGACAGATTTGGGATCAGAACATACAGATTACAAGTTTCAGGTCTAAAGTCAGGGCTGGCCAAAGCCATATTGATGCCTCAAGTGTGCAAATACTACCCTTTTGCACACTGGCGCATTGGCTACCGCTTTTACAACTCTTCTTCATCCTGTTCCCTGGATTCAGAAAGAAGTATATGTGTTAGTGTGGAGGAGAGGAGAGAGGTGGACTACAGGATCTAGGATGCTTTAGCTCACGGATGTCAGGCTAGTTTTATTTGGTCCAAATAGCATTCGTGGTGCCTGCTGAGGACCGGAAGTGTCATCATTAAGAGGAAATGATGTCATTAAGCAGATGATGGCCAGAAATAAGCACTTTGTTTTCGCATAGAAACTCATTAGCTGCGAATGACAGAAGAGAACACTGTGATCGTATTTTCAAGATACGGGAGAGCCAATTGATACTTGGGCTGCCCTTTCAGCAGCGCCACTCCTGGGGCGACATCACTTCTCAGCTCAGAAGCTGCTCTGAGAAGTGATATCTCAGAGACTGCCAAAAGGCTGGCCTATGTGATAATTGGGCTTAATCCCCCCTATGATGTTCCTTGCCTTCTGAGGCCTCCTTCCATCTCTCCCTCCCAGAGCCTTGGCAGAAGTGGCGCTGCTGAAAGGGTGGTGCTGGGATAGGCCAATTCTCACCGGTGTGGGGGGGGGGAGATAGATCTTACAGGGTTGCATGCAGCCTGTGGGCCTTAGGCTTGACCCCCAACCCCGCTTTAGCCTATCTGCTCTTTTGCACTTCCTTTTTCATTCTTTTATGAATCCAGGGAGCAGAAGGAAAGGAACCTTGGAGACCAGCCCCTCACCCTTATCCTGAAGCAACCACGGTCAGCCAGCCTCATGGATGGGTGATCCTGTCTATAGGGAAGAGGAAAGGGGGTTTTCAAGGTTGCCCTGACATGCAGTTCCCTTACAAGAGCGTTAACACCTCCATCCAGATTCGGTGCTTTCTTTTCTCCCCCCCCCCCAAACTTACATAAACGCCAAAGCACTGCTTAAAATCAATACCTGCAAGTTACACCCAGAGGTGGTGGGTTGAGTTTTACTTTCTACGGGAGACTATATAAAGTTGTTTTTCTTAGAAAAAGGGAGAGAGAAGGATTTGTGTGCAGAACATTCTCAACACGTAGGTGTGTGTGCCCCCCTCCTTTTTTTAAAAAGTGAATAGCACGTAGGTTGGAATTGGACAAGCGGGAGTGAAGAACATAATCAAAAATAGATACGTAGGAATTCTGTAACACCTCCAGATTTATCTGCAGCTCATATCTGGATGGGAAACTTATTCACTTTTCTACATGTTTAAAATAAACCCTCTGAGTTCTTCGTGGAGGGAGGACTCAAATGGACCCCCAAAGAGAAAATTCAATGAATGGATGACCCACCTCCCTCATTATGGTGATAAAGGGAGGTGGCAAAGTCATTTAACCAGTGGCTTAGTGTGCAATCCAACCCACTTTGCGGCACCAACATAAGGGCAATGAACTTCCTTAAGGAAAACAATCCCTTACTTTGAGGAGGCCTCTGCGAATGCCCCACAACTGCAGGATGCAGCACACGTCCCATTGGCACAGCTGTGCCAGTGCTGGAAAGTGGTTTAGGATATGGGCCTTCATAGCCCGTCCTGAAGTGCTAGAACTTGCCATGACACCCCAATGGCTACACACCACTGAGACAACATACACAAAATAATCACCTTTGAATTGCTTGATTAGAGTGATTTTTCCCCCCTGCCGCTAAATCCCTGCTTTGATATTTCTTATGCCTCATTTGAAGATCTAGCTCATTTCATCTCAAGCTCTCGGCGTGGATTGCAGCAGTTTAAAACAAAGGCAGAAACACTGAAACAGGGAATTTACAGATGTCTCAGAAATGTAAATGAGGTACTAGAGCTGGTCCAGCCTAAACTGAAACAGCACCCAAAGCCCACTTCCCACCTCAAAATTTTACCAACCATCACAGCCACCCTCTGAATTGGCCTTCGTTTCATCCCTCGCACCTCAAAACAATTCAGCACTCACAAATTTACCACAACTGCTTCCAAGATAACGGTCAGATCAGTTTTGATCCCCACCATCTCCCATTCAAAGGACTGCAGGATTCAGAGCTGAGAAAGACCTCTGATGGAGGCTCTTAGAGAACCACTTCCAGTCCCTGAAGAGCCCAGGTCCATATATTATTATTATTAACAGTATTTATATACCGCTTTTCAACTAAAAGTTCACAAAGCGAACAAGTTCACAGAGAAAATCAAATAACTAATGGCTCCCTGAATGCACTGCTGAAACAGACGCCTGCGTTGGCTCGGTCATGTCGTGAGAATGGATGATGGCCAGATCCCAAAGGTTCTCCTCTATGGAGAACTCGTGCAAGGAAAGCGCCCTACAGGTAGACCACAGCTGTGATACAAGGACATCTGCAAGAGGGATCTGAAGGCCTTAGGAGTGGACCTCAACAAGTGGGAAACCCTGGCCTCTGAGCGGCCCGCTTGGAGGCAGGCTGTGCAGCATGGCCTTTCCCAGTTTGAAGAGACACTTGGCCAACAGTCTGAGTCTAAGAGGCAAAGAAGGAAGGCCCATAGCCAGGGAGACAGACCAGGGACAGACTGCACTTGCTCCCAGTGCGGAAGGGATTGTCACTCCCGAATCGGCCTTTTCAGCCACACTAGACGATGTTCCAGAACCACCATTCAGAGCGCGATACCAGAGTCTTTCGAGACTGAAGGTTGCCAACACTTAATGGCTCCCTGTCCCAAAAGGGCTCACAATCTAAAAAGGTGCAAAAGAACACCAGCAGACAGTCACTACAAAAGATACTGCTGGGGTGAGGTGGGCCAGTTACTCTCCCCCTGCTATAAAGAGGAGCACCCACTTGAAAGAGTGCCTCTTACCGGGTTAGCAGGGGTATTCCCCTCAGATAGGACAAACATGACTGTGAAAAGCCTCTTGAAGTTGCATATGTCAATATCCCTATTTCTAGCAATGACAAAATGGCAAAATGTCTTTAAATAGTAACCCAAAACACGCATGATGTGATTGTGTAAAGGGCAACCCTTCGGTAGTTGCTGGACACCTGCAGAACCAACTAATGTGTTCATAAATGATTAGGGGTTAGGGATACACTAAGAGGTGGCCAAGTTTGCCGATGGCAGCAGAGACCAAAGCTGATTGTATAGGGTTCCCACAAAAGGAGCTCTCCAGACTAGGTGAATGGGGTAATGAAATGGAAAGTGCTCTTTATTGACAATATGGTTGGCAACCTTCAGTCTCGAAAGACTATGGTATAAGCCTACAGCACCCGGTATTCCCAGGCGGTCTCCCATCCAAGTACTAACCAGGCCTGACCCTGCTTAGCTTCCGAGATCAGATGGGATCAGGCATGGAAAGACTATGGTAAAAGCCTACAGTACCCGGTATTCCCAGGCGGTCTCCCATCCAAGCACTAACCAGGCCTGACCCTGCTTAGCTTCCAAGATCAGACAAGATCAGGAGATAGTGTTCAGTATAGGGAGATGGTTGGCAACCTTCAGTCTCGAAAGACTATGGTATAAGCCTACAGCACCCGGTATTCCCAGGCGGTCTCCCATCCAAGTACTAACCAGGCCTGACCCTGCTTAGCTTCCAAGATCAGACAAGATCAGGAGATAGTGTTCAGTATAGGGAGATGGTTGGCAACCTTCAGTCTCGAAAGACTATGGTATAAGCCTACAGCACCCGGTATTCCCAGGCGGTCTCCCATCCAAGTACTAACCAGGCCTGGCCCTGCTTAGCTTCCGAGATCAGACAAGATCAGGAGATAGTGTTCAGTATAGGGAGATGGTTGGCAACCTTCAGTCTCGAAAGACTATGGTATAAGCCTACAGCACCCGGTATTCCCAGGCGGTCTCCCATCCAAGTACTAACCAGGCCTGACCGTGCTTAGCTTCCAAGATCAGGCATGTGCAGGGTAACAGTTGCTGCTTATTGACAATAAGTGTAAAGTGATGTACATTGTGGGCAAAAGAATCCACATTTCACAAATATACAGATTGGGGGGGGGGGACTAAGCTGTCTTTGAGAACCAGGGAAGAGATCTTGGGGTCATTATGGAGGTGTTGATGGCTACTACCTTGGGTGGCTTTACAAGGAGGTCAGACACGGTTGGGAGGATGGAGGTCAGACATGGATGAGAGGGCGACAGGATCATTGCATCCCAGTCGTTGGCATCTCTGGACATTTGTGCCTGGTTTTTTTTCTGTGACCTGGAAATGTGTGTCCTGATATATGTAATATTCATATTACAGGTACTTTTTAAAAATGCAATGGTACGGTCAGGGCTGGGATAAGTGGCTTAGCATATTTAACGAGGTTTGTTGTTATAGTTTGTTGCCCAGTTCTGGTGGGACACAAATAACTGGGACCCAAAAAATCCGGAGGTGATTGTCCGGGGACGCCAGCGACAGGAGTGCATATGGCCAGGACACACTCGTCGAGAATGCACGTATTCTAGTATCCTAGGTCTATCACTGGCTACAAGTCATGATGGCTATGCACTACCTCTGGTTCAGCTCCACCTCCAAAGACCACTTGCAGGAGAACAACGGCAGGAGATCGCATGCCTCTTAAATCTGTGGACTTTCCGGGCAGCCCAATCCTGAGCTGCCCAGCACGCAGGACAGCCGCAGTGCCAAAATGCCTGCCAGGGCATCCAATGCCCAACTGGGCAGCCTGCAGCGGGATTTTCATCCCCTTCCCCTGGCTAAGGGAAGCAGTCCCGCAATCAGGCTACTTGATTCTACAGGGGACATCCACTCAAATTGAGTGTTGGGAGAGTTAGAACAGACAAGAGAAAATATTTCTTTACTCAGCGTGTGGTTGGTCTGTGGAACTCCTTGCCACAGGATGTGGTGACGGCATCTGGCCTGGGCGCCTTTAAAAGGGGATTGGACAAGTTTCTGGAGGAAAAATCCATTACGGGTTACAAGCCATGATGTGTATGCACAACCTCTTGATTTTAGAAATGGGCTATGTCAGAATGCCAGGTGCAAGGGAGGGCACCAGGATGAGGTCTCTTGTTATCTGGTGTGCTCCCTGGGGCATTTGGTGGGCCGCTGTAAGATACAGGAAGCTGGACTAGGTGGGCCTATGGCCTGACCCAGCAGAGCTCTTCTGATGTTCTTATGTGCATCCTGTGGCAAGGAGTTCCACAGACTAATGACACCTATCACTCTGCAAGGGAGGGCACCAAGATGAGGTCTCTTGTTATCTGGTGGGCTCCCTGGGGCATTTGGTGGGCCGCTGTGAGATACAGGAAGCTGGACTAGATGGGCCTATGGCCTGATCCAATGGGACTGTTCTTATGTTCTTAACTACAATTCCCAGGAAGCCTTGCAGGTCTCTTGTTATCTGGTGGGCTCCCTGGGGCATTTGGTGGGCCGCTGTGAGATACAGGAAGCTGGACTAGATGAGCCTATGGCCTAATCCAGTGGGGCTGTTGTTATGTTCTTACAGCAGCTCTGGAGAGCCCTGTGTCAGATTGCGTGGTCCCACACGGGGCTCAGGGTCCAGTCCTCTTCCCACCCTGCTCTGTCCCCCACCACACTTCCTCCCGCTCTCTGCCCACCTTACCACGCCCTGGAATGCCTTCTCCCCACCCACCCCCACACCCCCACTCATCTCTCCACCGCCAGGAGGTCAGGGTGACCGCCGGGCAGTGGCCCATGGGCCCAGCACCAGAGCTGGCTCAGTATGGGCTCACACTGGGCCCTTACAGCCTGTTTACAACAGTGCACACCAGCAGTGAGCTGGCACGCAGGGCTCTGGATCGGGCCCTGAGGCCGCTGGTGGGTCACTCTTGGGAAACAGAATGCTGAACTAGTCTTTGTCCTGATCCAGCAGGGCTGTTCCTATGTTACGGATAAGTCTCCACACTTATTTCTCCCCTGTGAAAATGCTTTCTACACCAAAACATTTTCTACCTCCTCCATTCCCCCCCCCCCAAACAAGGAGAAAATTGGTTTAAAAAAGCAGGTAATAGAAATTTCAGGTTATCACTAAATAATACCTGTGATTTACTCCAACTGGGGCTTTGACACCACAAATTTAAGGCTGCGGGGAAATTTGATCTATGCCAAAGATGTACGTACTTGTGCCTTCCCCATCAGCTGACATATGGAACAGAGGTTGTTAAGATTGGGTGTGACATACCATCAGATTAATAACAGACTCTCTTTCTGATGTGACTTGGCTGCCATTAGCACTCAGGGAGGAGAGTGAACTGTTTTGTTAATACTGCCGTGAAAGGAAAAGGGGGGAGAGG
>NC_089833.1:5703099-5743099 GCF_035046505.1 Tiliqua scincoides | reverse complement strand
AGTACCATTATTAAAAGCATAGACATAGTATATTAAAAGTATGGATCTGTAACATTTCCCCAAATGCAGTCACATGTCATAGTAGCATCAACAACTGTTACCCTGCACATGCCTGATCTTGGAAGCTAAGCAGGGTCAGGCCTGGTTAGTACTTGGATGGGAGACCGCCTGGGAATACCGGGTGCTGTAGGCTTATACCATAGTCTTTCGAGACTGAAGGTTACCAACCAACCAACCAATATCTTAAAAATAAAACGCACACTGAAATGAACGGGGACCCACCTGAACGTGGCTTGCGGCCCACCTAGTGGTCCCAACCCACAGTTTAAGAAGCACTGCTCTAAGCCAATGGTACAAAATGCAAATACAGACTACATTAACCTTACAGACAAAACATCTTTGACCTCTTTGGCATGGAAAAACTTAGCAGGGCTTGAATTATTTTTTTTCCTGCTTGCATAACACCCTGAAACACCTCCAGAAAGTCCGTGAATCTTTTCTCAAAAAGCCTAAATAGGTGAGTCACCCCGTCACACATCTGCCCACAAATATTCCCACGGGTGATGCCTTGTTCTCAGCAGATGCCTTTTCGGCTCTCCAAACAGGCACTCAAACGCAAATTAAATTAATTAAAGGTGAAACAATGCAAGACGCCACTCCGGAGAGCAAGGTAAAGCACAGATGGTCCGCTCAGAGGCACAGCGCATTGTCTAACCAGGGGCGGAATCCACAGCCTTCCGCAAACTGCCCAGTGAACCCGAGATAATGCCAAAAAAAAAGTGAACTGCGAGTCCTCTCAAGAGCCGTGCTGTGACATCTCAGAACTCTAATGGCTGTAGGGAACTCTCACACCCCTCGAGAAGACGACGCCTGCAGACCCCAGGGTCTTGCCTCTATCCCCTTTCCTCATCTTTGACATAATATAGACCTGGAGACATGGGGCACAGTGTTTCATTTTATGTAAAGCACCATATTTGTGTGCCAGGATGGTGCAGTTTCTGGTGCTGGATTTAGGACTGGAAGATTCAGGTTCAAATCCCCGCTAAGCCACAAAGCTTCCTGAGTGATCTTGGGCCCTGAGTGACCCTGAGTCCCTAGTCTCAGCCACCCCACAGAATGATTGTGAGGACAAAAAGGAGGAAAGGAACCACACACACACCCTGGAGCTCCTCGGAGGAAGAGTGTCATTTTAAAAATGTGAATACATAAATGTGTGAGGTCCAAGTTCAATAAGAACCCCAAGTCAGACCCTTGAACCTAGTAGCTCAGGGTTTCTCAAAATGTGGGTTGAGACTCACTTGGTGGGTCACAACCCAATGTTCAGGGGATCCTGCACCGAGCCCTCCCCCCAGCCCTTGCATCATGTTGGCTCCAAATTGGAGCCCTCTGGACGCAACTGGAGGCTGTAGTGGGCCTATGCAGGCCTGCATCCGGAAGCTGCAGGAAAGTCACTTCTGGTTGACTTTCGGATTTGTGAAAGTGACTTGTGGTTGCTTCCACAGGCCTGCAGAGACCTAGTGTTGGAGAAGGAGTTGGGTCACGGTGCCTTCTCTCGCAGGACAGGTGGTGGTGGTGGGGAGTTTGAGAACCCCTGATCTAGCTCATTATTGACCCCTGATCTAGCTTCATTAACTCTATAGGGGTATCACGCATGAGACTCTTTCCCTGCTCCACTGGGGAATGCTGCTAGGGATGGAAACTGAGTCCTTCTGCATGCTGAACAAGAACTAGAGTCCCCTCCTAGGACCTGCCATTCTGCAGGCACGATACACCACCAACAGCCTCTCCCCTTCTTTTCAGGGAAGTAATTCCTTTCTGCAACATGTCCTTACAATACAAACAAGCAGAACCGGCTGGGGAAAATTCAGTATTTAGAAGTTGTCAGGGCATAGATTTGACTCTGGTTGTTAATACAGAGAAAGCAAACACTGCTAATTCATTAATAGCTAAACAACAAACAAAGGGATAAGCTCTCAATTAGTTCAGTAAGGCCAAAGGGAACAAGCCAAGCATGGCAACAAACATGTTCTTTCTTTCTTTCTTTCTTTCTTTCTTTCTTTCTTTCTTTCTTTCTATCTATCTATCTATCTATCTATCTACCTACCTACCTACCTACCTACCTACCTACCAGAATCATCATAGGGTTTTAAGAACATAAGAACAGCCCCACTGGATCAAGCCATAGGCCCATCTAGTCCAGCTTCCTGTATCTCACAGCGGCCCACTAAATGCCCCAGGGAGCACACCTGATAACAAGAGACTTGTATCCTGGTGCCCTCCCTTGCATCTGACATAGCCCATTTCTAAAATCAGGAGGTTGCACATACACATCATGGCTTGTAACCCGTAATGGATTTTTCCTCCTGAAACTTGTCCAATCCCCTTTTAAAGGCATCCAAGCCAGACGCCATCACCACATCCTGTGGCAAGGAGTTCCACAGACCAACCACACGCTGAGTAAATAAATCTTTTCTTTTGTCTGTCCTAACCCTCCTAACACTCAATTTTAGTGGATGTCCCCTGGTTCTGGTGTTATGTGAGAGTGCAAAGAGCATCTCTCTATCCACTCTGTCCATCACCTGCATAATTTTGTATGTCTCAATCATGTCCCCCCTCAGGCGTCTCTTTTCTAGGCCGAAGAGGCCCAAACGCCGTAGCCTTTCCTCATAAGGAAGGTGCCGCAGCCCCGTAATCATCTTAGTCGCTCTCTTTTGCACCTTTTCCATTTCCACTATGTCTTTTTGGAGATGCGGCGACCAGAACTGGACACAATACTCCAGGTGTGGCCTTACCATCAATTTGTACAACGGCATTATAATATTAGCCCTTTTGTTCTCAGTACCTTTTCTAATGATCCCAAGCATAGAATTGGCCTTTGTTTGTTCACAGTTTATATTCCCAAGAATTCTTAAATAGCTTTTTTCTGTATATGGAGATCCAGGCACATGGAGACCAGTTCATTACCTACTCCAACTTCTTTAAGTGGAATAAAGGAGGGAGAGGTCGTATCTTCATTCACATTGCATCTAATTCAATTAAGTGAAGTAGCGTGTGTGTGGGGGGGAGAACAGGGTGAGAGAAAAGGAGACCTGATCTTAAGCAGGGGCCAAAAGAATTCAAACAAGGCCCTGTGAACTCAGCTTGCATGTAACTGCTTCCATTTTAATAAGGTGAGAGACAGTTTTGAATCCCAGGCAGTCTCCAAAGCGCTGGCCCAGTCCCTGCCATATGGAGACAGGCTGGAATCTGTCAAGTTCACTTAGCAAATTTTATCTTCAGGGAGTCGGGCAGGCAGGCTCCATACCGATAAACAGAACGCTGCAGAGATTTGGAGGCTAACGCTGGTACGGGCTAGACCGCTGAACCAAAAACATTAGTTTTAAATAAACATGTGCTTGATGGGGGGGGGATAAATTAGCGTGGATTAGAATTGGGAAGACCAAAGGGGGGGGAACAATCATAGAGTTTTGTAGAGGGCTTGAATTACAGAGTAGACAGGGCTCCCTTACCACATGTGCTGGCCCCTTTAGGTACTGGTTTTAGCCAGGGTGCCGCAATAGGAGATGGAAATCAGGGGGAACGCTTTGTGGATTTCATGCAAGGGGCTCTATTTAGAACAATGCTTTTAAATCTACAGATCAGATTCAGATCAGATGCATCTACAGATCAGATTCAGGTCCTCTTTTGAATAGCACTACATGCTTTCTAAGAATGAGAAGACAGGACTATGAAATATGATAACAATATCCTTTTTCATCCACTATAGAACTTTGTCTGAGATCTGGGCTGGGACCCCACTTGCCTGACATGGCTGATTTCCCAGTCAATGCGATTTTCCATGGGGGCGGCAGCAGCGACACTGGGCCTCCCCGCCTTGCCAGTGGGGCTAGACCCAAGAAGGCAAGAAGTGTGGGAGCCCTGACCCTTCCTCCTCAATCGTGGTCGGGCCGGTCCCGATGTGATGGAGGAAGAAGCCTAGCTGGGTGACCGATGTCTGGGGAGTACGGCTGCCGATAGCAGGCTCCGGTGAAGCAGAGGCAGTGAGTG
The DNA here is from genome assembly GCF_035046505.1 of Tiliqua scincoides. Lineage (NCBI taxonomy): Eukaryota > Metazoa > Chordata > Lepidosauria > Squamata > Scincidae > Tiliqua > Tiliqua scincoides. The sequence continues at coordinate 5,739,052 of NC_089833.1, read as the reverse complement.
CTTGCAGGATCAGGGACCTGGGTGGCCAGGCTTATGCACCTGGCTAGGAGGAAGGGTGGAGATGCTCCATATAACCCCAGGCTAGCCAGTGATGAGAGCAGTCTGGAGGAGGCTGGCTAACAGGTAGGATGCTGACCAGACAGTGATCTTGAACAAGGCAGGGAGGAGGACTAGTGGGTGAGGGAACCCCCTCCCCCTACCTATCTCTGAGACTACTGGATCCTTTGACAGATTGGGAGACTGGAGAGAGCCCAGACATAACATTTTCTGGATCCAGCAGTGACGTCTCGCAACGCCCCAATATCAGTTCCCCCGGGGGCAGCTGTCCCCGCAGGGTCACCCCAGCAGCACCAACAAACTTACAAGGACATAAGAACAGCCCTGCTGGATCAGGCCATAGGCCCATCTAGTCTAGCTTCCTGTATCTCACAGCGGCCCACCAAATGCCCCAGACCCTCCTTTCCCCAGTGGGGGACCTTCACAAGAACAGCCTCGCTGGATCAGGCCATAGGCCCATCTAGTCCAGCTTCCTGTATCTCACAGCGGCCCACCAAATGCCCCAGGGAGCACACCAGATAACAAGAGACCTCATCCTGGTGCCCTCCCTTGCATCTGGCATTCTGACATAGCCCATTTCTACAATCAGGAGGTTGCACATACACATCATGGCTTGTAACCTGTAGTGGGATTTTGCCCCCCAGAAACTTGTCCAATCCCCTCAAAGGCAAAGTAGCATCCAAGTAGCATCCCTGGGATTTCCCTGGGAGTCTCCCATCCAGACAATAAGCAGGTCTGGACCTGGTTGGCTTCAGCAAGGGTCAGTCATCCTCAGACCCTGCCTGCTTTCCTCTTCTTTCACTTGATGACAAATCTAATATGACTGATACACTTACAGGGTGTAGCACAGAATGACAGGAGATTTGCATAAGTGTTGTCTGATCCAGCAGGACTTTTCTTATGTTCTTAAATTACTGTCGGCATCTGCAGTAAATATTTTCCCCTCGTTTTTAGTCTGCATCATTAATTCAATTGATTATTATGTATTTGGTTTAATCATAATAAAATAGAACAACAATGATGCCATGCTCTGGGCCAATATATTAAATCCATATAATTTTAGTAGTAAGTCAAGCCTCACTGCACCTGAATTTCTCTCCTTACTCATATGCAGGACTTAGGCAGGACCTAATTAGCATTTTCTTCATGCTCCACTATGATCAGGTTGCATTTCTGCTATGGTGTCAGAAGAACACACATCACGAACAAAGACATTCTTCTATTTTGACTGACTTCTGTTAACTTTGTACCACATCACCGTCCCGTACAACCTCACCGGGAGCGACTGAGAAGTAAGGACCCAATCATCTCCAATTTTCCAGTGACGGTGCAGTTGATCCAGTGGGTTGTGTGCTGCATCCTGTAGGGGAGAGGCAGGCCTTCTTAAGACATAGGAACATGTGTCCCCTTACTTTGGGGCTGCACTGTGGTAACACCGGAGCTGGAAAGTTGGATAGGATTGGGCCCTAAGTTCATTCCTATCTGACCTTCATCTGTGTGTATCTATACAGCTTGGACATCCCTTCTCTAGAATTCTGAAATCCAAGGTATTCTGAAAACCATTACATTTTTTTTGAGTGTCAACATGACACCACAAGCGTAAAATTCCCCACCTGACCTCAGGTGACAGGTCACACAAAATGTACAGAATTATTTTTTAAAAATTGTATAAAATTACCATCTGACTGTGTATAACGTGTGTAGGAAAATGAATGATTTTTTTGTTTAGATTTGGGGTTCCATCCCCAAGATATCTCATTATTTATACGCAAGTGCAGGTTGAGACTAATTATTTGCGTGGGTTCCATTCTAAGCACACACGTGGATTTAAAAAAAACGAACTATAGCAAATCAATTTAAAAAACAAAGTTTCTTTGCTCCAGTGATTGAAAAACAGCCTTGCTGACCTTTTGACTCCAAGATAAGAGTCATTAAGAAGACAATCCATCAGCACTTCACTCAGCCCCTCCCTTCACCAAAACAAAATGATCACCTTTCTTTCACATGCTGGGGGAAGGGAGGGGTTCGCAGGAGAGAGAAGGATTGATGGATTGTTAGCCTACTGCCCTCTCTCTCCTCTCATTAAGGAGACTGTTATTAAAGGACTGTTCAGTTTTTAAAACTGATTTTAAAGGGATGCATTTTTCCCCTTCTCCAGGGATCAGAACATTCTTTCTCATTTGCAGGGGCCGTTCGTGCTGAGTCAAATCCATGTTTAAAAAATCCGTGTATAAATAGGCTGGACCTGTATGTCAAAATATGGAAAAATCCAATATCCAAAATGCTTCTGGTCCCAAGTACTTTGGATAAAGGATGCATGACCTGTATATTGATTATGGGGGAAATGTGGTATATAAATGTATTGAATGAGTGAATCATATCTTGAACATGAGGTATAGCCTGATCAGTCCACTAATGAAGACCTGCTATCATGCTGGACTGTGGAATATCATCATCATCAACAACAAAACTTATATACTGCTTTTCAACAATACTAGTTCAGAAAGTGGTTTACATAGCAGCCCAATCCTATCCACACTTTCCTGGAAATAAGCCACATTGACTCTAATGGGTCTTACTTCTGAGTAGACAAGCATAAGATTGGGCTCTCAATCAATAAACAGCTCCCTGCAGGTTGGAGAAAAAAAAAAAAGCTCGCTGCAGTCACCGTATAAAGGAGATACCTGCAACATTCACTGGGAGAAAAGGGACATAGTTGCTCTCCTCTTGCTAGATAGAAGAGGGCATCGCTTTTAAAAGTGCCTCTTTGCCCGCATTTTACATATAGGGCTTAATTGCCTTCTGCAGATGCAGGGATCAGGATTGATTTTATTAAGCAGAGTGGGCTATAATTATTGGTTGTGTCTTGACATAATGACCCCGGGGCAATTATAAAAATCAAAACTGTGTTAGCCTGCGTCTTGCTTTCAATGGCTCGCTACAACATACACTAAATAAAGCAACAAACAAACCAAAAGTGGCGATTTTAGCTAAGTAGAGAGGTCGGCTGCCAAGCTGTGATGATGCCACAAACGTACTTGTGATTTTCTGCTCCCAAAGTGAAAGCCACATAACAACATAAGAACAGCCCCACTGGATCAGGCCATAGGCCCATCTAGTCCAGCTTCCTGTATCTCACAGCAGCCCACCAAATGCCCCAGGGAGCACACCAGACAACAAGAGACCTGCAAGGCCTCCTGGGAATTGTAGTTAAGAACATAAGAACAGCCCCACTGGATCAGGCCAAAGGCCCATCTAGTCCAGCTTCCTGTATCTCACAGCGGCCCACCAAATGCCCCAGGGAGCACACCAGACAACAAGACCTGCAAGGCTTCCTGGGAATTGTAGTTAAGAACATAAGAACAGCCCCACTGGATCAGGCCATAGGCCCATCTAGTCCAGCTTCCTGTATCTCACAGCGGCCCACCAAATGCCCCAGGGAGCACACCAGATAACAAGAGACCTGCATCCTGGTGCCCTCCCTTGCATCTGGCCTGACATAGCCCATTTCTAAAATCAGGAGGTTGCAGATAAGTGTCGCAAACAACCAGTGGTCTTGTGGTGAATGGGTTGATCCTAACATGCTGTTCTGTTCACACTTGGGCACTGCGCTGCACAACAGGAAAGCACAATTTTTGCTGATTCCCTCTTCCCCATATAGTTCCCACAAAAATTCGTTCTTGGAGGTTTGGGACTATCTGGAACAGAGCATGTGGCACAAAGGGCTGCAAGGAAGGGGACCTGGCAAAAACGGTCTCCTCTTGTGCAAACAGCGGTGCTTTCCATTCAGAAAATGACCACTTAAGAGCCAACTCAACCTGTACTTTTTGAATGGAGAATTAGGAAAAATAGCACAATCACACCATTTGAACAGGGAAAGGTGTGTTATAGCCCAACCCTGTTTTTTTTTTTTTTTCCTAAACAGTAAACCGTGCACTACTGCTCATAAAATAAAATCACAACTGAGGAAGCGTGAAAATTCTATGGGTACAAAACCACATATATCTGTTCTTGGAAAGAAACATGGCCAACATATGGTGCTATGTCTCGGGAAATATTTGCCGCAAAATCACCGCAGAGGCCTTGGCAAGGCGCACGAACGTTGTAGATGGATTCCATGTCCCAACTCGAACACCACCCCTGCAGAACGAGGATGCGCATTTTGGTGCGCTATGAAAAATCCTGCAGGGTCTTTCGGAGCCATTAGCCATATTTCATCCCAACTTTGAATCGAAGAGACAACACAATGCTAAACAATCCCTTTGATCCCCGCGTAGTGCCTGCTCTCCCTGCCACAGGCAGAGAAAGGAGAGAACTCGCAAACAGATGTTGCAGAGTCTCCGATGATCATGTCATGACAAGTGTTATAAAGTGTGTGTCGGGAAGTGTGTGCAAGCGCAGTGATTAAAGTGGTGCAGAGACAGGAGCAGAGCAGGTAGAACAATTTCGCTCCAGATGCATCATACATAATCTATTGAGGACCAAACGCCAAGCTGTTCACATCTGTTTGCCCAACCACTTTGAAGAGGTTTTTTTTTTTTTTTTTTAAATCATCTTCTCAGGGTGGACAGGTAGCGGAAAGAAGATTTGCCTGCCCTTCGTTGTCTCCAATCAATTGGGCCATTGTAAAAGTCCCTGTCAAATTATTTTATTTATTTATTAGGTATTTATACCACCCTTCCTCCATGGAGCTTAGGCTGGAGTACATGTTGCCTTCCCTCCTTCTATCCTCCCAACATCCCTGTGAGGTAGGTGAGGCTGAGAGAGAGAGAGAGTGACTGGTCCAAAGTTACCCAGGAAGCTTCATGTCTGAGCAGGGATTTGAATTTGGTTCTTCTAGGTCAGTGGTTCTTACACATTTGGCACTGGACCCACTTTTGAAAATGAGTATCTGTCAGGACCCAACGGAAGTGATGTCATGACTGGAAGTGACATCATCCAGCAGGAAAATTTTTCACAATCCTAGGCTGCAATCCTACCCACACTTACCCAGGAGTAAGTCTCAGTTACTATCGTTGTTAAAAGAATATATATAGTTGCGTGTTCAAGGTACGGGTCTGTAACATTTCCCCAAATGAAGTCACATACCAGGGTAGCATCCAGTCTAGTATACAAAAATATAACATTGAAATGAATGGGGACCCACTGGAAATTGGCTTGCGACCCGCCTAGTGGGTTGCGACCCACAATTTGAGAAACACTGTTCTAGGTCTTAGGCTGCAATCCTGTACACCAGTGATTTGCAACCTTTTTCATCTCATGGCACACTGGCAAGGCACTAAAATGGTCAAGGCACACCATCGGTTTTTGGATGATTGACAAGGCACGCTGTGCTGTCACATCTCCCAATGGCCCTACTAATAAATGACCAAATGACCCAAATAAATGACCCTACTAATAAATGACCAAATTCCCGCGGCACACCTGGAGATAATTCACAGCACACCAGTGTGTTGAAAATGGCTGGCACACCAACCACCACAGCACAGCAGTTGAAAATGGCTGCTATACACACTTGCCTGGGAGTAAGTCTCATTGAACTCAATGAGACTTACTTCTAAGTAGACATGGTTAGGATTGTGCTGTAAGTCCAATTCCCAAGCCACTAGACCAGGGGTGTCCAAACTTTTTGGCAGAAGGGCCACATCGTCTCTCTGACACTGTGTCAAAGGCAGGAAAAAAGAAAGAATTAATTTACATTTAAAATTTGAATACATTTATATAAATTTACATAAATGAATATATTAGAGGTGGAACTTATATGAATGAAATAAGGTCTCGTGATTGCTCAAGGATAAAATGCCTTTTGCAAAGCAAGGCCGGCCTTTCCTTTGCTGCCACAGCTGCTTCCCAGATGTGAAACAGCAAGCAGTGGAGGGAGCCCTTGGCCTGCAGCTTGCACAAGAGTCAGCCCTTGTGCTGAGAGCAGTTGCATCGAACCAGCGCAGTCTCTTGCATGTGTCTGGCAGGCCAGAGGCTCATTTGGGGGCTTCCCGCTGGCCGGATTGGGGGTCCAAGAAGATGGCAAATGGCCCCCGGGCCAGGGTTTGGGCACCCCTGCTGTACATCCCAGACCCTGCAGCCCCCCTTAACGACGTGATCCTGGGGATCGCGTCGCTGCCTTCCCCCTGCCCTGCCTCCCTCCTCTCCCCTGCAAGGACTTACTGTGGTCCTCAAACTCCCTGAGAGTTTGAAAACCCCAGCTACACACACTTAACTGGGAGTAAGGTCCCAATCCTAATGGCCCATAGCACTGATGCTGACCTCCAGCACTGGCGCTAGGTGTCATAAATGTGTCACAAAGCATGTTTATGGCACTCTTGGGCCCAGCACCGAATGGCTCCTGCACGGTGGAAGGTAAGACCGCAGGGTGGTGATGCAGGCTCTCAGGGCAGGGGGAAGGCATTCCAGAGTGGGGGGGTGAGGTGGGGGAAACTGACTTGAGAGGGGTGGAACTGGCGGAGGCCTCCTCCACAGATCCTATCCTCTGTGTCGGGCTGAAAAGCCTGACACAGAGGTTCTTAAGCCTGATTCGGCAAACGAGCTGACACAGACTTGAGAAGCCCCATTGCAGGGACTGTGTCCCTTACTCAGGGGAAGGAGATGCCCCCAAGGAGACCTCCAGTTGCTTTCTGATTCCTGCAGGATTCAACGGTCACCATTTTGGCACAACCGCTCCTCCAAGTGCCAGGAAGCTGAGAATCGGGCTACCCGCTCCGCTGAGCTCAGTGAGCCTTACTTCCAAGTAGACATGCATAGAATTGCATTGTCAGTCTACCACTCTAGCCCAGTGTTTCTCTGACTGTGGGTCGGGACTCACTAGGTGGGTCACGAGCCAATTTCAGGTGGGTCCCCAATCATTTCAATATTATATTTTTATTATATTAGACTTGATGCTGCCATGGTATGTGACTGCATTTGGGGAAATGTTATAGATCTGTACTCAGAACAGGCTACTATGCTTATACTTTTAACAATGATAGTAAATGGGACTTACGGCTGGGTAAGTGTGGGTAGGATTACAGCCTAGGATTGTTGAAAAATTTCCTGCTTGATGATGTCACTTCAGGTCATCACATCCATTCTGGCGGGTCCCCGGCAGATTCTCATTCTCAAAAGTGGGTCCCGGTACTAGACGTGTAAGAACCACTACTCTAGCCATTAAACTGAAAATGACCTGGGTCAGATAACTGACATAAGAACATAAGAACATAAGAACAGCCCCACTGGATCAGGCCACAGGCCCATCTAGTCCAGCTTCCTGTATCTCACAGCGGCCCACCAAATGCCCCAGGGAGCACACCAGATAACAAGAGACCTCATCCTGGTGCTCTCCCCTACATCTGGCATTCTGACTTAACCCATTCCTAAAATCAGGAGGTTGCGCATACACATCATGGCTTGTACCCCATAATGGATTTTTCCTCCAGAAACTCGTCCAATCCCCTTTTAAAGGCGTCTAGGCTAGGACAAATTCAGGGATAGGACAAATTCAGTCCTATCCCTGAACTAATTTCAGAAAGAAAAAAAACCCAAAAAACTCAGAAGCTTATTTTTTAAAAAATGAAATAAGAAAAAAAATAACCTTAAGATTGTGGAAATGAAATACCAAATTTCTTCCAAGGATGTTCAGTTCTGCATTGTGTATTTTCTGCATTCCAACTTGTCACCCGTCTTATGTATTGGGGGGAGAGCATTAAAATATACTGCAGGGAGCCAACATTCTCCCCCCACCTTCCTAGTTTTATCATGTGAAATCATTTACTACCATGGATGCCCGGAGGATACAAAAAATACTGTTACAGAAACTAGTCTGGAAGGATTTATTTCTCCAAGCACAGGAAGGTTTCATGAATTTCATAATGTATTTCTCCAGCAGAGATATTTACTTACACAGCTTTCAAGCTGCTTCATGGGTTGTTCAATTAAAAAAAATTTTTTTTTTTTTGCAGAAGCCATCCTAGATAAAAATTAACTTACTTATGAGGCTGTTTCTTTAAATAGGGGAATGATTTTATTTATATAAAAATAACGATTTCGTACTCGCACATGCACATGCACACACACATACCAAGAAATTTAAATTGTCTGCAAGAACTTTTCCAGCAATAGAGGCTCAGCTGTTTCCCCTGAGAACAAACACCCAAACTCGTAATTTCACTTGCAAGAGGTATCTGAAGGCCTTAGGAGTGGACCTCAACAGGTGGGAAACCCTGGGCTCTGAGCGGCCCGCTTGGAGGCAGGCTGTGCAGCATGGCCTTTCCCAGTTTGAAGAGACACTTGGCCAACAGTCTGAGGCAAAGAGGCAAAGAAGGAAGGCTCACAGCCAGGGAGACAGACCAGGGACAGACTGCACTTGCTCCCGGTGTGGAAGGGATTGTCACTCCCGAATTGGCCTTTTCAGCCACACTAGATGCTGTGCCAGAACCACCTTTCAGAGCGCGATACCAGAGTCTTTCGAGACTGAAGGTTGCCAATACGCAATAATATACATGGGTAGTTCATAAGAATTTAAAAAAAAAATACATGCTTAAATGCTATTTGCATAGATTATTTTGGTGATGGGGAAAAAAAAAATCACACTTTGTAGCAGAAGAGAGCAGAACAGAAGCCAAAGGAAAATCGGTATGGGTGCAATTCTGATGGGACAGGAACACAAAGGTCCACCCATTCCTAAAAGCAAGTTTTCCACCACTGAACTATGGCCCAACCTCTGAAGAGGTTGAAGAAAATCCTCACCTAAAAAGCCAGAAGTAATAAGAAAGTGGACATTTTTATTCTCCTGCCTCCCAGGCTCTCTCTTCACTGGGATCTATCAAATATTCTTTAGCATGTGTGCTTAATCTTCAAGCTTTTTGATGTAGCTTGTTACCTCCTTGCTAGTTCCACACCATATGTGCTGCATTCCATTTACAAGGCTTCCACTAAACTGCAAGAAGAAGGGGCTATAAAACTAACAAGCTCGGATTTCTAACCCCCATCCTTTAAAAAAAAAGAAGAAGAAGAAGAAGGAAAAAAAGCTTAGATTGAATTTATGTTGAGCCAATTCACAGACATGCACTTCAATAATAACCTGTAGCTTTGCAGAGAGAGAGAGAGAGAGAGAGAGAGAGAGAGAGAGAGAGAGAGGAAGGCAAAGTATCTATACACAATGCCACAAGAATTATAGGACACAACACGCAATGTTTTCTTGGTAGATATGGTCAAACATGATGAATGAGGAACATTCCAGCAGGTCTGCTCTGATAGCAAGACAAATGTTAGACTGATACTAAACAATTTAAGGTTGAAAGAGAGAGTGGGAACAGCTATTGTAAAGAGAAGTCTGAAGCCAGAAGCCCCTTAAACCCAAACTTGGATTTTTTTTTTTTTAAAAAGAAGACAAGAAAAGAATAAGAAAACTCTAACGCTGATCTCAGCATCCAGATCACATCCCATTGCAGAATGGTGATGGGGTCCATCTAATTAAAAAAGGGAGAAGACTACAGCTTAAAAGACTTTGGGCGCAAGCCTAACCCCTTATGTCAGTGCTGGAAAGCACTGAAAGGGCAATGCAGCTCCGAGGGAAGGGAACAAACATTCCGTGACTTTGAGGAGGCCTCTGTGAGTGACACCCAACTGCAGAATGCAGCACATGTCCCATTGGCACTGCTATGCCAGTGCTGGAAAGCACTGACATAAGGGGTTAGGATTGCGCTCTTACATGCAGTGTGTCCCAGGTGTGGTTTTCAGGTAGGAATGAGAAGTCCTTTGCTTGCAATCCTAGAGAGCCACCTGCCCTCAGCGAGCTGATTGGACTAAGGGTCTGATCTGGTATAAAGGAGGGAAAAACCCACAGCTCAGTGGCAGAGCACCTGCTTTCCATGCGGACAGCCCTGCAGTCAACACCTGCCATGCCCAGGTAGGGCTGTGAAAGCGCTCAATAGCCAAGGGTCTGGTGCCCAGCTTCACAGTGCTTGGGTGAAGGAGTTTCTAGGGCACCATGAGATGCTACGCTTGTAAATTCCAGCTGTCCAGTTTGAAGAGGCATTTGCTCAAAGAACCGGCCACGGCTTACAAGTGCTTTTGAAGGGACAAGCTTTGAAAAAGTGTGTGTGGGTTTTTTAGTCTGCCCTGCGCCACGGAAGGGAAATAAAGACAGACTGACTCAATAAGAGGAAGCAGAAGTCACTGCTTGAAAGGCCCCTGTAGGAGCTCCTTCTCCTCTGTGACCACCCATGCTCTGGTCCCCAATCTAACACCAGTGGGAAAGACTTTGGGTTCCATAGCCAGTTGTTAACCCCCCATTTTCCAACCCACAGGAAGAAGACGAACAACCCCCACTATTTCTTGCAATTAAATGGGCATTTCTTGAGAAACGGGACTTAACTTTTCCTCCAGCAATACTGTCAAACTCAGTGTTTACTTATCAACAATTCACAATAGGACCTTTTACGTATTAGCATTAAAATGGGATCACCTGCTCTGTGTGGTGCATGTCTGTTTCTAGCACACAGGAGAGAAAGCCTCACCCAAGATGGGGCTCAACTTGTATTCAAAATAGTTTTGACAACTAAACCTGTTCCCTGATTAACTGGGGATGGGGGAGCAGATAGCTTTTTAGTCAATCTAGATAGCTTGAATCAATTGATTTAACTGATTGATGTTAAACATTAAAGCAGGTGATCCCTGGGGTATTTGGTGGGCCACTGTGAGATACAGGAAGTTGGACTAGATCAGGGGTGCTCAATAGGTGGATTGCGATCTACCGGTAGATCGCGAGGCAAAATGAGTAGATCGCGGAGTGCTGACCCCCCCTTTCAGGTGCCTCTGGGAGGAAACGCCGGGAGTAAGGCCCATTGTACTCAATGGGGCTTACTCCCAGGTAAGTGTGGCTAGGATTGCAGCCTCACAGCCTAATCCTAGGCATGTCTACTCAGGAGTAAGTCCTATTATACTCAGTGGGGCTCAAGGTACACCAACATACATTGCACACATAAATGTTATATGTTATGATGGCGCGAACATTGTAAAAAAAACTCTGGTAGATCTCCGGGCCTTGCTGGGTTTCAAAGTAGCTCTCGAGCCAAAAAAGTGTGAGCACCCCTGGACTAGATGAACCTATGGCCTGATCCAGTGGGGCTCTTCTTATGTTCTTATGTCTGTAAAACTGTTGAAAAATTGGACTTTCTGGATGACATCAAATCATTTTTTAGAATACAATATTACAAAAACATCCCAAGTATCAACATACTACACAAAATACTGTCCCCAAAAGGAACCTTTGCGCATCCAGACACAGAATCAAAATGTACAAAATGCTACATATCCCATGTGCTGTTCAAACCCTAACTGGAGTCCCCAGTAGCAAGACCACTGCACTCAGATTTGTTGCATATTAAATAATAATAATAATAACTTTATTTTTACCCCGCCTTTCTCCCCGAAGGGACTCAAGGCGGCTTACAACAGATTAAAAAAACAATTTAAAACAAATAAAAACATATTAACACATGTCATAAAAACAGCAGATAAAAAATAGGTAAAAAGAGCATAGAGCAGCAGCAAATCATAAAAGAATCAGGCCTGTAAAAAATATTAAAGGATGTTAAAAAAGATGTTAAAAAGGCCAAGAACTCAGAAGGCCTGTTTAAACAGAAGGGTCTTCAGGCCTCGCTGAAAGGTCTCAAGAGAGGGAGCCATTCTCAAGTCAAGGGGAAGGGAGTTCCATAGTGTTGGTGCCACTACCGAGAAGGCCCTATTTCTTGCCGCCACCCCACATACCTCCCTAGACGGCGGCACTTGTAAAAAGGCCTTCTCTGATGACCTAAGAGGATTGTATGGGAGTAGGCGATCTCTAAGATACCCTGGCTCAGAGCAGTATAGGGCTTTAAAGGTCAAAACCTTAATAATGCACACACTATGACTGTATTTTGCATTACAAGTTTCAAACAGGCTGAACTTGTATTGGCTTCCAGCCACAGTATCAAGGGGATTGTTGTACCATAAAACCTTGTAAAACCTAATATTCTCTGAACAAACACAAAACTACAGTTCTCAAGATCTTTTCAGAGGAGCCCGTGGCTAAGTGAGTTTGAAACTGGTGGGCAGCCCAGTCCTGACCTGTGCTGGAACAAGCAGGCTGACTGTTCTGCGCTTTATCCAGAGCAGGGTTGGAGGTGGAACTGACACAACTTAGAGTAAGATCCGAGCAGCCTGGTGTAAGGCCAGGCTGTTAAGGAGGGGGCTTAGGATCTGGCCTAAGTGCTGGAGGTCAATCCCACCCTCCTCCTGGGCTCAGCACACCCATTGACCTGCCTGCTGCCTGCCCACCACGCGCCTACAATGCCCCCAAAATGCCCTCCCCCCACCCTCCCCAAACCACTGGGCCGGCAGCTTGCTGGCAGTGCAAACTTACCTCTGCCAGGGCTGGATCCCGTGCAGAGATACTGGCGTGCATCCTTATACTGGCCTCCCCGACTCCTGCAGTGGCACGAATATGCTTTATAGCATATAGCGACACCTGGAAGCCAGTGCAAGAGACTTGCACCACCCTAAGCACAATTTAAGATTGCAGTCTTAAACTCATAGTACGGATGTTTGCCATGGCATCAATTCCCCCCCCCCCACACACACACAGAATTGCCAGTGTGGCCAACATGACACAATTTGTCCAACAGTAAGAAAGGTTAGTCTCAGGCAATTTGGGGGCCCACCTGGGGCTCTGCCCTTTAAGCACTAGGCTACACTCAATGTTTCAGGAAGTTGCAGGATTATAAAATCATTGAGCCCCACCTCAGACATCTCAGGTTTGGGGACACCTCCAACCTGATGACCCTACTTAGACTGCAATCCAAAGCAAATTTCCTAAAGCAGAGGGTGTCATCTAGCTCGGGAGTTGGATCTGCCCCATGAAAGATCTTCATCCAGTCTGCAGAAGCTCTTCATGATGGAACTGCAGAGCTCTGAATGACCAATACTGGGAGGGCTCCAATGCAGTTCCAATATCTTGTGATCCTTTGGGACCCAAGATCTCAAGGAATCTTGGGGGATCAAGATCTTGGGAGACCAAAGATGGTGGCGGCCAGATCATAGCAGAGGAAGGCAGGCTGGGAGGCATGAAAGGGAAGGAAGAGAGTGGCGGAGGAGGAGAAGGAGTAGAGAATGAGAAGAGAGAACCTGAGATATTGGAAAATCACTCAGTCACTTCCTTCTTAATGTGGGAAGTCACTTCCTTTTTAATGGCATAAGTTCCGGCCTTTGGCAGGCACCATAAATGCTGTTTAGCCCTCTGTATGAAGTGAGTTTGACACCCCTGTCCTAGGGCACTCTCACTTTTGAGCAAACTTGCCTCCGCCTGTTAACATAAAACTTTTGCCAATCTTCACTTGGTTTTTATTTCAAAACTTCACCCAAGTGACAGCCATGAATCTCTAAACCCAACCAAAGAAGCCTCTCTGATAATAAACAGAAGAACAAAGAAGAAGAAAAGCCATAAAGATCAAAGCTTGCAAATTTTTATTTCATTATTTACGTTAACTTCCATGATTTGTGGCGGGGAACTGTCCCATGAATTTGATTTATTCTCATATTCTGGGAGAAGGTGATAAAAGTTCCTCAGTTTTACAAGCGGTAAATGAATCCTTCTCACACAAAACACAACAATGTGCTGTGATTCTCATTTTCCAACAGATCCGACAGTCCATCTTAGTCAAATAAAGATTTGTCAAAGCCTGAATATAAACCTTAGACTAATACCTGTCTTGGATGCCGTGATAAATTACGTACTTTGTAAAACATCACACTTGCTTTGCTCTTTAAGGATTTCATTGCAATAATGACCTGATTCAAGAATTTAGTCATGTACTGAATATACACCATAAAAGCCAGAGTTCGTCCTTAACCACTCAAGATTTATGGGCTGGGCCCCAGGCTAAGATCTCAAAAGCCTCCAGAAAGCTCTTGTGACAAAGCCCAGCCTGAAACTGCAACTGGGGTCAGCCAGCCACCAACATCTTGCATTTCCTAGAAGTTCCAACCCTGCTTCCTTGATATATACTTAAGACAGGATCAGACACCAAATGCCCCAGGGAGCACACCAGATAACAAGAGACCTGCAAGGCTTCCTGGGAATTGTAGTTAAGAACATAAGAACAGCCCCACTGGATCAGGCCATAGGCCCATCTAGTCCAGCTTCCTGTATCTCACAGCGGCCCACCAAATGCCCCAGGGAGCACACCAGATAACAAGAGACCTGCATCCTGGTGTCCTCTCTTGCATCTGGCATTCTGACATAGCCCATTTCTAAAATCAGGAGGTTGCGCATACACATCATGGCTTGTACCCTGTAATGGATTTTTCCTCCAGAAACTTGTCCAATCCCCTTTTAAAGGCTTCCAGGCTAGACGCCATCACCACATCCTGTGGCAAGGAGTTCCACAGACCAACCACATGCTGAGTAAAGAAATATTGTCTTTTTTTTTCCATTTCCACTATGTCTTTTTTCCCTACTGGCTCCACCCTTTCCCACCCCGTTCTGCCCTGGTAAAAGATATGTTCCCATTATGGAAAGCTGGCAGTCTTGCTGCATCACAAGCTCCCACCCTTTGGCATCACATGCCTACATCCTGGAAGGGCATCAGAACCCCCTCCCAACCTCAGGGAACCTCAAGATTTGTTGATGTAGAGGGTGACCCAAAAAAAACAAAAACACAACCCATAAAAATTTTATTAAATCCTACAAAGATCCAGTAAATTTCAAGAAACTTACTGGACTCAAACTTCAATCTGTGTATGATTATTCCCCAAAGTTTCAGTTATCTTGGTCGCTTTGCATAAAAGTCATGTTGTTTCCAAAGAAAAATTAAAATTAACAGTTTTATTCAAAGATTTGTGGGTTCTGTTTTTCTTGGGGGGTCACCCTGTATTGGACCTGTTAACCTTAATACTACAGACCCTCTTCTTGGGACACAGCCAGAGAGTGATTCAGACAGTGGGGTTTGGGGTGGATACAGAAATGACAGCACAGTTGTCAACCACCTAATATTCACCAGCCTGTATTCTATCAATTTAAGCCATTTTGGCCCAACAATGCATACACACAACAGGGATCAAATGTGTACACCTGGGGGCTGGGCAGAAATGGGTTAACAATATTAGATTCTGGAGAAAGGAAATGAAATTCAGAGTCTGCCCCTAACCCACAGCATGTTGTCAGGCTTCCTTCCTAAACCAATAGGCTATAGGTCAACTACACTGTAGACCAGTCGTTCTCAAATGTACCATAGTCATGGTACCCTTCCTTCATGGCGGCCTCTTCTTCCTGGCTCTAATGGTCACTGCCATTTTGGATTGCACAAGATCTCTCCCCAGAGGCATTCACAGACAGTTTTGCCCACCCTAATGAGAGTACAGAAACAGCCAAACTAGTTGGACCAAGCCACTGAAAAAGAAAAATAGTTTTTGAATGGCCAGGATAGGGGTTCATCAGTCAGATCTCCTTTACAGTCAGATCTCTGCTCAAGTTTGAGAAACAATTCCCGTGTTCTCGAGGGTCTTGTGGGGCTATTATTTGGGGTGGGCGTTTGAGCATGTCCAAAAAAAAAGACTTTTCTCACTTTTTGATACAAAATTCAAAGCCAGGAAAAAATAAAACAGGGTCTCCCTCCGTTCCATCCTAACATGCCTTTGTTCTTCCAGCCACAATAAGCCACGTCTCCCTAAGCAAGACTCAAATTCTTTCCCCTAGAACTGAAGGAGTCCAACTCAACACCCCGTTAACGAGTCCGGAGATGATTTAATTGAATGAAAGCGAGCGCCAGTTAAAGAATAATGCAACGGTTAAGCGATCAATAATGCAGATTTGCCGCAAGGCAGAGGAAAGAAACCCCCTTTTATTGACAACCTGTGAGTACCTGCTACCTGGGAGAAGAGAAACTTTCATAAAGTTTCATTAAATCCGTTATGAAATTTTACACAACCGTCTCCTAAGGGCCCGTCGGAGACGTGAGCTTCATACCCACTTTCTCTGCCTCACACCAGAATAAAACACTATTCCTCTATCAAAGAGGGGAAATATACATATCTATCCATCCATCCACCCATCCACATTAGGAAATAATTCAGCTATCAGGATGAAGAGGCAGTGAACTCAGCTGCATTCTAATTTATTTCCAGCCTTTATAGCAAGCTTACATATTCATACTATTTAAAAATAATTGTGCATTCAGTAATTTTATTAAATGGCCTGAGACCCACATACCATAGAGGGGGCCCCCCTTTCAATCCGATCCTGATTTCTAGGCTAGAGAGGGTGGTGGACAGTCAGGCCAGTGTCTTGTCCATTTACTGCCTCTCTAAGGATGCACGTCCATGCTACTGTATCATGTTCACTCCGTGGCCAGCTGGGCACTCCTTTGGGGAAGGATCGGTGGAGAACCTTCTGGGATTTGGGCTGCTGCTGTTAGCACATTGACCACCCCATTCCTCCATGGTTTGATTGTTTAATGTGCAGAAAGGAAATGCAAGTGTGGTAGGGATTGCGTTGAGGCTCTAATGCATACCTTTTTTTTTTACTGCCCGCTACATGATGCGTCACGCAAGAAATATCTAGGCCCATTGTTAGCTAGGATGCAGGGCTGGGAGGATTCAATCATGCTTCATCTCTCCTTTCCACACCTGATTCTGAGACTCTGGATAATGTCGCTTCCTTTTTATCTGGGGTAACAGCCAGGCAGAACCCTGGGACTCTGGGCAGTGTGTGAGGTGAAGACTGATGTTTAAGTTCATGTTGTGTTGTCTTTGTATATTATTGTTTTGTTTTTTCTCTGTATTTTATGCCAATAAAGGTCTTACTGAACTGTTTAATGTGCTTTATATTGTGTTTGGGGTTTGTATTATCTACTTAGCTGCCTTGGGGGTCTATTAAAATGAGCGGCAGGATATAAATGGGAAAGCAAATACAATCCATTTCAAAATTGGCATCTTTTCTTTGTTCCAATCAGCAGCACCCCTCGCTTCGGAGTCTATGTGTTGCTTTGTTGCCCACCTCCCCTTTTCCTTCACTCAACGGCTGCCTGTTTTCTCCCCAAAGTCCAGGGACATCAGCAATCTGCAAATCAAGCTCAACCAGAACCCTTTATCCATTGCTCTACAGTGCGCTGCTGTTCCCAGGTCCCTGAGCCACGACGCATCAGACAACCAACAGGGACTTTTTTTTCCAACTCTGCCTGCATCATTCTTTCTATTTTTGAGAATGAGAGAGAGAGAGAGAGAGAGAGAGAAGACTTAACATTTTTCACCATAGGAAAGAACATCTCATACATTCAAATTCCATGCTTATAGAATCAGCTCTCCATAAATTCATCTAGATCTCCTTCCTTTACTCCCAGCAGGGGCTGCCTTGTAGTCTTAACTCTCTGCATCTCATTTTTCAGCCCTGCCGCACAAGGAAGCCCTTGTAGGTACATATTCCCCAGCAGAATATCGAAGGCTGTGATCCTCGCTGCCGGTGAGGGGCTTTCTCAGTTCATTCTCTGACTTAAACCGATGTACATCTAGAACGTTCTCAAGAACACGATCGCTCGTGATTGAACATGCAGGCAGAACCTTCAGAGCATACTATTTTTCCCACCTGAAAATGATGGCAAAATGTCTCTTGGGCATCTTTTCACAGTACAAAAATAAAAATAAAAAAAAATTGCAGAATAAGGAGGCACAAGCCCTATTTGGGTATGGTGCCATCTATGGAGATCCGAGGGAAGGAAGGCAGAGAGGAGGACCATTATGGGTTGCAAGCCATGATGTGTATATGCAACCTCCTGATTTTAGAAATGGGCTATGTCAGAATGCCAGATGCGAGGGAGGGCACCAGGATGAGGTCTCTTGTTATCTGGTGTGCTCCCTGGGGCATTTGGTGGGCTGTTGTGGGATACAGGAAGCTGGACTAGATGGGCCTGTGGCCTGATCCAGTGGGACTGATCTTATGTTCTTAATACAATTCCCAGGAAGCCCTGCAGGTCTCTTGTTATCTGGTGTGCTCCCTGGGGCATTTGGTGGGCTGTTGTGGGATACAGGAAGCTGGACTAGATGGGCCTATGGCCTGATCCAGTGGGACTGATCTTATGTTCTTATGAGAACTCTGGCTTGCTCCAAAGCCATGCTGTAGCACTGGATCACCACACCCACCATCTTTGGCAGGTTTCAAGCTTCTTTGCTGAACCTTTGCACATTCAGAGCTGGCCTCTTCACACACAGGCTGAATGTGCAGGACACCCGAAGGCCTGTGAGACGTGCGACTAGACAGCACAGTGTGAGACGTGTGACTAGACAGCACACACTCCCCATTGCCTCTCTAGGGAGAGCACTAGGCTCTGAAGAGGGTCCAAAGCCAGTGCTGCGTGAATGTGACCTGGGATTAACTTGAAGGCCTTACTAGATACAACTTACTAGTACCTCAACTTTCATCCACCCACTTCACTTTCATTGCTTTGCTCTTTCAACTATTTTCAGTTATAACCACGTTTCAAATTTCAACCATGTGCCGCCCTCTTTTGTCCAATTTCATTCAACCTTCCATGATGTTAGTTATTGTTCTTCTGTTTCTTTTTCTTTTTTTCCTGTTTATTTAGGTTTTGCACACATTTGCATGTGTTATATAGGTACATTGTATATGTGTTTTATATGTGTGTTATTTATATATTATGTGTATATAAATATATATAATATATAAATATTATATATAGGTATATATATACACATATATGTGTTATTTTGTTATATATATGTGTGTGTGTTATATGTGTGTGTTATTTTATATATATATATATATATATATATATATATATATAACATTTTTAAAATGCTATAACATTTTTTAACATTTTTAAAAATTTTAAAATACGTGTATATATATATATATATATATATATATATATATATATATATATATAACATTTTTAAAATTTTGAAATTTTTAAAATTTAAACATTTTAAATTTTTAAATATAACATTTTAAAATGCATTTATAACATAATTATATATATATATATAGCATTTTTATTCAAGTTAAGAAAATCACAGTGATAACTGGAATCGAGGTAAGAACATGCAAATAAAAATCACAGTATCACTGGTCTTGCCTGCATTTGCTGGCCAAAATAAATGCACAAGCTAAGTAAGGCTCTGCTTTGTCATTCATCCTGCTTTGACATTCATCCTGCTTTGACATTCATCCATTTTTGACTTTCACGCATGCTCTGGTTTCCTATCTGGACGAAAGTGCAAGTTCTTGCTGCACTGCCACAGACACAGTGCTGCTAAATTTCTATGGGTCTTGTCTTATGTTAAGGCTTGGCCTAACTTTGGGCAAGCTGCTGCTAGAAAGTTCTGCCTGTGGACCAGGTAGATAAGGGCATGGAGGGGCAGGGGCAACAGCGAGGGGTCAGGGCAGACTGGGGGGGCTGCCCAACAGAAGGACAAGAGGCAGACATGGCGCTGGCGGGCAGGTGAGTGGTTGAAGACTGGTTCAAATCAGAAGTTTGCTACACAATCCATTAAAAAAAGGGGAGGAAATGCTGTGAAAAAAGACATTCTGAACAAATATGTGTTCATATTCTCCCCTCCCTAAACATACTCAAAAGGTGCTAGGTTCAGTTCTCAGTGGGGAACGGCCCGGCAAAGGCTCTTGGCAAAAAACCCTGGAGAGCCTCTTGGCAGACGGTGGGTGAATGACTTTTATCTTCCAGTGTTTACTCTGGAATGAATCCAAGTCTGCAAAGGGAGTGACAGTCATCTAAATCTGAAATTTAAGTGATACGCCCCCCCCCAAACGTGGAATTAGCACTGGAATGAGTACGCATTCAAAGGGGAGAGGCATCAGCTCACCAGCTCAGTGACCGCGTTTAATTTTCGGCCTGCGTCCCAATTGCTAAGGGAGGCTGCTTGAGTCCGTCATCACCTTCTCATGGAGGGCAGGCAAATGCTGTGAGAGCAGAATCAATCTGCGGCAAGGCTGATCAGTCTTGGACGGCACAGAAGGGAGAGGTCCTCTTGCAAAGGAAGACAAACGAGAGGCTCTTTCTATCAGCATGGCTGGGACCGATTGCTCTTGGGATCCTTCCACCACCCCAAGAACCAACTCCTAGGACCATTCTCTTTAAAAAAGAATGGACCTGCTCTAGGACAGTGAAGCCTGAAAAAGGAGTTAGGGAACAGCGATCTGCTCATTTACCTGAAACAAGCCAGGCAAGCTAAACTACTTTAGGAAAAGAAGAAAACAAAACAAAGAAATCCCAAACTGAACAAAGATGAAAAGCTGAGCTTGGGATTTGGGCTTGGACATGTTTGCAAGACAGAGTCCTAAGAACATGAGAAGAACCCCGCTGGATCAGGCCAAAGATCCATCTAATCCAGCTCCATGTATCTCACAGTGGCCCACCAGATGCCTCAAGGAGCACACAAGACAATAAGAGACCTGCATGCGCTGTGTGATAGGTGTAATTAGTCTGTGGAACTCCTTGCCACAGGATGTATATAAGAACATAAGAAGAGCCACACTGGATCAGGCCAAAGGCCCATCTAGTCTGGCTTCTTGTATCTCACAGCGGCCCACCAGATGCCTCAAAGAGCACACAAGACAATAAGAGACCTGTATCCACTGTGTGATAGGTGTAATTAGTCTGTGGAACTCCTTGCCACAGGATGCATAAGAACATAAGAAGAGCCCCACTGGATCAGGCCATAGGCCCATCTAGTCCAGCTTCCTGTATCTCACAGCGGCCCACCAGATGCCTCAAGGAGCACACAAGACAATAAGAGACCTGTATCCACTGAGTGATAGGTGTAATTAGTCTGTGGAACTCCTTGCCACAGGATGTATATAAGAACATAAGAAGAGCCACACTGGATCAGGCCAAAGGCCCATCTAGTCCAGCTTCCTGTATCTCACAGCGGCCCACCAAATGCCCCAGGGAGCACACAAGAGTCCTAACAGAATCCTGATACAAATTTTGGGAAGAGAGAAGAAGCTAAGAAAACAGATGCACTTAAATCAAAACTTGTCAAGCTGCATTGATACCCAGGGTCTAATACCTCTCTCTCTCTCTCTCTCTCTCTCTCTCTCTCACACACACACACACACACACACACACACACACACACCCTTTCTCCAAAGCCAGCTGGAGGTCCTGACAATTCATCCACATGGTTATTTATATACGTATTTACCGCAGCCACCTGCCGGTAAGTTGGCTCTCACCGTCAAGCGGTGAGTTCCCTCATTTCAATATTCTTTGAAATATTACTACAACGACAGAGCTGCCCATTTCTCGGCTTTGAATAGTTCTACAGCCGCTCTTGAATTATATTGCCTCGGTAATAGAATAAAGATCTTTTCTTTTTTTTTTCCACTAGCCTCACCACCCCCCCCCCCTTTTTTTTTCCATACCCAGATGGTACAAATTGCTGTTGGCACATGTAACAATTATAGCACAGCTTCTGCTGCTTAAATGAACCCCTCTAAACCCCACAGAGTTAGATTAGATTAGGGAATTGGGAGGTGAGCAAGAGTCTGGCCAGTGATCTCGGTTGAAGCAGATAAGGATTTAATATCGCCCGCATATTGCTCTGATCAGAGGCATGCAATATTTTCAAAGACCTATTTAGCACCCGGATCTTCCCCCCCCCCTTTGTTCCTTTGGAGCAAGACAAAAGCAGGATGCAATCAGAGCTGTACACCCAGAAAAGAACTTCTGCAACTGCCATCAACGTAGCCAGCTGATCGTGCATTTAAAGTCATAGGTCCTCCGCTGTAACTGCAAATCCTGGAGGGTCGTGCATTTCAAACAGGAAGACTGGGAAAAACTGGGTTTAGAGGGACACCTCGTTCATTTTAGATCAGACTCTAGAACAGGGATTTTCAGCCTTTTCCACCTCATGGCACACTGACAGGGCACTAAAATTGGCAAGGCACACCATTCAGTGTTTTGACAATTGCCAAGGCACACCACACTGCCAGCCAGGGGCTCACATCCCTCAAAGGCCCTACTAATGTATGACGTTCCACCAAACTCCTGCAACATGCCTTCAAATCTTTCATGGCACACCTTCATATACTTCATGGCACACCAATGTCCTATGTTCCCCTGGGGGCTGGAGATAAGAATAGGCCCTCAGTTTGGCTGTACTTGTCGTAAGAGGCGACTAAACAGCCACCGGGTAGATGGGACTCGTCAGCCTGGGAAGGCAGCTCATCTGAGAGAAGGAAAACTCTGATCCCAAACCTCCACTGCCTTGTGGCTACATCCAGTTATGGAAGAGGCTTCAGGAGTCAACCTCGAGGCAAAATCCGGAGCCGGAGTCCCTGAGGCAGTTCATGGCTCAACACAGTCCCGTTCTGGCAACTCCTGCAACGCCGCTGGAACCAACTGTATTGGCTTCTGCCTTTCCATTGGACCATTTCAGCGACGTGGAGAGGGGGGATTTGCTGCATGGGAAACAGTCTATCCTCCATATCTACTTTACCCAGGCTTTGTGCACTGGAGAGGACACTCTGTTCCAGAACCATCATTCAGAGTGTGATACCATAGTCTTCCAGGACTGAAGGATGCCTCCTTTAATGTCCTGTGGCACAGTGGTAGAAAATCACTGCTCTAGACTGTCCCGGGATTGGCCTGGTCCAAGGCAGTTCCAAATCAGGTAAGGATAGCCAAGTCTAATCCTGAAGTCACTGTTACATGCCAGGTCAAAAGGCTGAAATCAATGACCAGTGCTAGAACCACAGGCCATGAGATAAACCCCTACACTAGACCCCCAAGGAGGCTAATAGCGACACCTAATTCCTGACCCCTAATAGTCAATGGGTGCTACATCAGTACTCAAAACTCAGAGATCAGCCTGGCTGGGTGGGCCTTTGATGGCCATGGGCCTTCAGTCAGTGGCCAAACTCTGCCGTGGAACCATGGGTAACTGGAACAGTGGGGTACGCCTGTACACTGATCAGACTCACCCATTCTACATAAGTTCACTCATTTATAAAGTATGTGTATTTATAAATGCATGGGGTGTGCGTGCATTAATTCATTCATTCATTAATTCAAGAAGAGTAGTCAGTCATTCTCAATGGGAGCCGTCTTGCCCCCTGGGAAGCCCATGTTTATCTGTTCATGTTGTTTGACAGGGGACCCTGGAACCTCAGAAGAGCTCCTAAGGGGCCGTAGCCACCCAGGAGATGAAGAGGAGGAAGAGGGGGTTGAGATTCACTGGAGCAGACTAGGGGACCAATCCTATCCAACTCTCTAGTACCAAAGCAACCACAATGCAGCCCCGAGGTGGTTGGCAACCTTCAGTCTCGAAAGACTATGGTATAAGCCTACAGCACCTGGTATTCCCAGGCGGTCTCCCATCCAAGTACTAACCAGGCCTGACCCTGCTTAGCTTCCAAGATCAGACGAGATCAGGCATGTGCAGGGTAATAGTTGGGAAAATTGGATAGGATTGGGCTCTAAGGGCATAATCCTATGCACATCTACTCAGAAGTAAGTCCTGTTGTGTTCAGTGGGGCTTACTCTCAGGAAAGTGTGGACAGGACTGCAGCCTAAATCCTACTGATGATACATACTGATCCTGGAAGCCTGAACTCACACATATCAAGCCACCTATCCTGATGACTCAGCCCTCCCCAGCAATTGCCATAATGCCGTTTTTTCCATGCCAACCTTCATCATAAAAACAGATGCCCTGGAGGCTGACAAAGTGCGTTGGAGGAAAGAAACAAAGCCGAAAACTTCAGAGCAAGGAGATTGTTTGTGGTATGGGGTGTCACCACCTCCTGCATTCCTGGTCTACAGCACAAGAGCTTCTTGAATTCACAGGAGGAAGCCAACGAACAGTGTGAATCTTCACCCTTCAAAATGAATTGGACATTTTTCAGTAAGACTAGTAAATTGGTACCTGGGTCATCCAAGAATATGCCACCATTTGGTAGATAAGCAATCAATTGTTCTAGAAGTGAGATGGTGGATTTTCGGGTTGCCTGGTACATTTTACTAGCTTTCTCCAAAGCAATTTTTATCTTCCCCTCTTCAGGAGGGCAACTAACCCCATAAGAACATAAGAAGAGCCCCGCTGGATCAGGCCAAAGCCCATCTAGTCCAGCTTCCTGTCTCTCACAGCGGCCCACCAAATGCCCCAGGGAGCACACCTGATAACAAGAGACCTGCATCCTGGTGCCCTCCCTTGCATCTGGCATTCTGACATAGCCCATTTCTAAAATCAGGAGGTTTGCACAAACACATCACGGCTTGTAACCCGTGATGGATTTTTCCTCCAGAAATTTGTCCAATCCCCTTTTAAAGGCATTAAGGCAAGATGCCATCACCACATCCTGTGGCAAGGAGTTCCACAGATCCAAGTCTGTGGAAACCCCCACAGACTGTGGAATCTTTCCAAAACCCCCAAGTTTCCTTGAGCATGCTACACTGACAGAAACACGTGGACAATTTTAGGATACACCCGGGAAATTTCACTTTTTTTAAATTTCAGAACTTGTTTTGCCCCCTTGGAAATTCTTCAGAAATTTTGCCAGATAAGGAACTTACAAGCTCGCCCCCAAAGTTAAGCTTTACCTGCAATTCGGTGGCATATCTAGTGATCAGGGACATAATTGCCAGGTAGTGCCTCCCAAAACAGGGGACCAGGGTAAGGTGCTTGCTTGTGTGATGACAAGACAGAGGCATAGCCGGGAAGCTGAGCTGTGCTCACTTCTCTGAGCGAGTAGACAAGGAGAAGAAGGATCAAGAGTGATGGAGGAAGGGGGGACTGAAGAGTAAGGGAAGGGCTGAACAAACCTAGGGAGACAGCAGGGGCAGGTATATGAAGTGGAGTGTTGAGTATGAACAAAACATCCAAGGCCCAAATCTACCCATTGGTACCAGCCACTACGGGTATGGAGCCCCTCAGGTGAATTCACCAATAGGTGACTTCAGAATAGGAAACAACTGCACCCAAGGGGGGGGTGTCCTTTCCATCACCGCTTTCTTCCTCACTCAATCTCCAGAAGTCTTCCAACAGCAGAGATGAACAAGAATGTCGCTGTAGTACTTCCATTTACTCTTTGAACAGTGGGCCCTCCTTATCTGTGGCAGGGCCGCAGAGGGCAGGAGGTCTGGTCTAGAGGGTAGAGCCTCCATTAGCCCGAAGATAACATCAGAAGGTCGCCAGTTCGAGGACACCGGCAGCTCCCTGAACGGCTGAGAACGGCGAGAACTTGAAGCAGCTGACAAGCCCAGCTGAGTGATTCCACCTGCTCTTGGTGTGAGCAAGAAGCGTCTTGGCTGCCCTCCATGTGAGAGATGGAGCTGCTTGTCAGCTGCCTGGGAGATCTGGAGGCCAGAAGTGAGACCAAACCAGGAAGATCCATTCTGAAATGTGGTTGGTTCTTGAAAGAGAGAACCTCCATGATTGTAAAAATCCCCTTGAGGGATTTAGAAATGCCTGCCTATGTAAACCTCCTTGAATAAAGTCAGAGGAGTAATCCGATGATCAGAAAAGCGGTATATAAATGCCTAGTTATTATTATTATTATTATTATTATTATTATTATTATTATTATTATTATCATCATCATCATCATCATCATCATCATCATCATCATCATCTGTGGGCTTGGCACCCACGGATTTGAGCATCCACAAATGCCAAGCTCATGCCGCAGAGGGCTGACTGGAAGCCACTGGTTCCTGCTGGCAGCTTCCAGTTGCAACCAGGACATGTTCTGAGGCCACATGCAACCGCACAGTATCTCAAAATAACTCCCGGACACGACCAGAAGTTGCCAACATGAACTAGAAGTAGCTTCAGTCACGTCCAGGAGGCCTTCTGAGAAGACTGGGAGGCTGGCTTAACCTCTGGAGGGCTGGCCACAGCCTCCAGGTGAGTGACTGTGGCGCCGTGGCACCCCACCACCATGGATTCCAGTATTTCCAGGTTTGGGGTATCTGCAGGGGGTCCTGGAATGGATCCCCCACAGATACCGAGGACCCACAGTAGCAGTCAGCCAGAAGTTTGCAGTCAGAACTTCTCAGCAGTTAGAAGCCAGGCAAGGTCAAAGGGTAATCAAGGGAGCGACAGTGGGTGGGAGTACTGAGCAGGCTGAGAAGGGGCTCTCCGTAGGTACCTATAGTAGCTACCGCTTCCAACAGCTACTGCTGGAGTCCTCTGGGCATACAGTGGCTGGTTAACAACTTGGGGTATGAACCAAACCAAACTGCTTTGCAGGGAGAGGACAAGCGGGGAGCATCGGTTTTAAAGCTGCAGTTTAAGGGCCCAATCCTATCCAATTTTCCAGTGCTGGTGCAGCCATGCCAATGGGGCGTGCACTGCATCCTGTGGTGGGGAGGCAGTCACAGAGGTCTCCTCAAAGTATGGGAGCATGTGTTCCCATACTTTGGGACTGCATTCCGGTTGCACTGGTGCCGGAAAGTTACATAAGGACATAAGAACAGCCCCACTGGATCAGGCCATAGGCCCATCTAGTCCAGCTTCCTGTAACTCACAGCGGCCCACCAAACGCCCCAGGGAGCACACCAGATAACAAGAGACCTGCAAGGCTTCCTGGGAATTGTAGTTAAGAACATAAGAACAGCCCCACTGGATCAGGCCAAAGGCCCACCTAGTCCAGCTTCCTGTATCTCACAGCGGCCCACCAAATGCCCCAGGGAGCACACCAGATAACAAGAGACCTGCAAGGCTTCCTGGGAATTGTAGTTAAGAACATAAGAACAGCCCCACTGGATCAGGCCAAAGGCCCACCTAGTCCAGCTTCCTGTAACTCACAGCGGCCCACCAAACGCCCCAGGGAGCACACCAGATAACAAGAGACCTGCAAGGCTTCCTGGGAATTGTAGTTAAGAACATAAGAACAGCCCCACTGGCTCAGGCCATAGGCCCATCTAGTCCAGCTTCCTGTATCTCACAGTGGCCCACCAAATGCCCCAGGGAGCACACCAGATAACAAGAGACCTCATTCTGGTGTCCTCCCTTGCATCTGGCCTTCTGACACAGCCCATTTCTAAAATCAGGAGGTTGCGCACACACATCATGGCGAGGATTGGCGAGGATTGGGCCCTAAGTCCACATAACCATTGGGGCAGATTTGTTGGTAATTTTTTGTTTGTTTGTTTTAAGGGTAGCAATTGTGTGGGAAAGCCCAGTTCGGGGTTCAGCAGTCTGAGCTTATGTGGGGCTTTTCGAACACAGACCTCTCCCCTCCAGTGCGAGAAACTTCTGTGCCGCATTCCCTCTTCCTCCTCCCCAGGACTCCGTCAAACTGACACAAAAGTGCCGGGTTTAAGCGAAGCCGTAAGCAAGGCAAGAGCAGAGACTGCAGGAGCAAAAAGGATAATCGCAGGCTATTGAAACAAGGGATAATAGACTGGATGGGAGAAGAATAAGGAGGTGAGGATTCCAGCAGTTCGTGCCGAGTGTGACCTACTTCAACGGCACAAATAACATCTGAAAAGGACTATCATTTGCCGGCAGACTGGGGTGTTTGTGTCACAACCTAAAAGCTCAAAGTGGAAAACCTCATTCATTAAATCCAAGCAACCAACCCCAAGCAGAAAACCAACATTCAACTGTGTTTTATGGGCTCCTGAGATGCCTGCTAAAAGGGAAGGCTTCATTTTCACTGGGAGGAACCGTGTGGCAAACCTTGATCTGAAATTATTAAGCAGGAGTTGGCCATCCATCCTGGACCTACCACTGCTTGGGGGTGCTCCCTCAAATACCTTCCCACAGGCTCCTTTCGCGCACCCCTTGGTCAATTGAAAACGTGTTCCAATGAGGTGCTGGTTTGATGAATAATTCGAGGCAAAGTTTCAGCGTTTATGTGACCTGGTTGTCCCGGCACAA
The DNA here is from genome assembly GCF_035046505.1 of Tiliqua scincoides. NCBI lineage: Eukaryota > Metazoa > Chordata > Lepidosauria > Squamata > Scincidae > Tiliqua > Tiliqua scincoides. The sequence continues at coordinate 5,711,107 of NC_089833.1, read as the reverse complement.
CAATTCCTTGATGGCCGGTCTCTTGGATCACTCTGCACTTGATGTTGGCATCCTTCAGTCTCAGAAGACTATGGTGTCGCGCTCTAAAAGATGGTTCTGGAACAGAGTGTCCTCTCCAGTGCGTGAAGCCTGGGTAAAGTAGATAAGGATAGACTGTTTCCCATGCAGTAAATCCCCCCTCTCCACATCACTGAAATGGTCCAATGGAAAGGCAGAGGCCAATACGGTTGGTTCCAGTGGCATCGCAGGAGTTGCCAGAACGTGACTGTGTTCAGCCATGAACTGCCTCAGGGACTCCGGCTCCGGATTTTGCCTTGAGGTTGACTCCTGAAGCCTTTTCCCTAACTGGATGTAGCCACAAGGCAGTGGAGGTTTGGGATCAGAGTTTTCCTTCTCTCGGATGAGCTGCCTTTCCAGGCTAACGAGTCCCATCTACCCGGTGGCTGTTTAGTCGCCTCTTATGACAAGTACAGCCACACTGAGGGCCTGTTCTCATCCCCAGCCCCCAGGGGAAGCACTTGATGATTGGCAGGTAAATGTGTGAACAGACACCAGTGAAAAAGAGGGCTAAGACAATATCCTCCCCGACCCTTCAGCATCCTGGTTGCAAAGTGCAAAGTTGGGGGGAGGGTATTATATTTCTAGGGAGGGTGAAAGAGGGGGAAGAACTTACCCTTTATTGAATCCCTACTTTGAATCCCCCCCCACACAACAAATCTCTTTACCCATTCAACAGAAAAAGACCTCCGCCCATATAGATGGACCAGTTCACTTAAATTCCATCTCCATATCGATGCACCGAGTCATAAATTTGCCTTAAGCCATAGCAGAGCAGGCAGCACCCAAAATCTTGTGTTCCAGTGTGGGCAATCAAGAGCTTCTGGAAACAGTTTTGTTTGTGGGAAAACCTGGATAAAAATTAGAAGCGCAAAGCAAGAGAAATCCACAAGTGGGGCGTGAAGGCAACGGACTCTGGGCAAGAGGTTCTATTTCTTATGCCTAAGAGCTTGGTTCCTATCTCTCACAGTGGCCAGTCCAATGCTTCTTGGAAGCCCCCAAGAAGGGCATGAAGGCAACTTCCCTCCTGTTGCTTATTCCCCAGCAACTAATAGTGAGGTATGATACTACCAAACATGGAGGCTCCATAATAACCATCATGGCTAACAGCTGTCTATGAACATTCTCCATGAAGGTGTGTACAATCCATGTGTGTACTCCATGCTGTACAATCCTCTTTGAAAGTCATTAAACCAGAAACATGGATGGCAGAAACATATCCCATAAGTTCATGAAGTGCTTCCTCTTGTCTGTCCCAAATCTACTCCCCATTGGTTTTCTTGAGGGACCCTTCCTGTGATGAGAGGGAAGGAAAGCGTTTCCCTCTCTACTTTCTACACCCTGTTCGAGTAATGGAAGACACCTCTATTCTAGCTCCTCTCCTCCTACTCACACAGGGTCTGCTGAGATATGCAGGTCACCTTCACACACGATACTAGACTAGGCTTTCCAGTTTGGCTCTAAAGCTGTGGCTGCTGGATGGATTTAAATCCCTCCCAAGTTGTCTGTGAAATCTAAGCATGTCTTAGAGGCGGGTTGTAGTTCAGGTTAGAGCAGCTGCTGAAGGGCCCGGTAGCATCTCTGGGTAGGACTGGGAAAGACTCCCATTCGAAACTCACATGAGCTCCTGCCACAGTCAGTGTTGACAGCATTAAGCTCGATGGACCCAGGGTCTGACTCAGAACCAGGCAGCTTAGACAGACTCCCATTCGAAACTCACATGAGCTCCTGCCACAGTCAGTGTTGACAGCATTAAGCTCGATGGACCCAGGGTCTGACTCAGAACCAGGCAGCTTAGACAGCTGTGGGGTGGCGGTGGGTCCCTATTAATAGGGTGGGGGTCCCTATTAAAGGACCCTCTTTGATGGCACATCTCTCCACTACCAGAATGGCACTGATCTCTTCCAATGCCTTAAGTGGGGAAGGGGGGGGCGACGTACCACAAGATAACACAGCTTATCAGACAACATCAATCCACCCACTGTTTTAAACAATACACAACTATCTACCTCCTTAATGAGACTGTTAATTAGTGCTAAAATTTGCAGGGCTAATCATGTTGCTAATGACTCAGCTTTGTGCAAAAACACACTTGCTTTCTTTGCTTTATAGGACCCACAAGCTAGGTGTGAGAGCAGGCGCGCCCCCCCTTACTTTGGGTGCTCATTTTATTTAATGCTTTTGATGGAAATAAAACACAAGATAAGGATGCGAATTGCACCTCCGTGACCACTAAAGAAAGGCAGCTAAGAATTTCATTGGTCTATAAAATGAAGTTATTCCTCTTTTTTCCAACCCTCCCCCCCCCCAAAAAAAAAAACCTAATTGCATTTTTTCCATGCTCTCCAGCATGTGCCGATCATTGAGCACGGAGCAACAGGCAAATACACAAGCGGCCGTGTTGTGCCGTGTTCCACAAATGTCAGGTCTGCCGAAACGAAAGGGACTGGGCCGCACAGGGAGGGCCGCCATTGATTTTGCCTCAATCCATTCGAAGCCCGATTTCCAGTCCACTGCCTGACTGTCAGGGAGTGATGCAAAATCCTATAGAAGTAACTCAAGCAGTGAAGGCTTATTAAATTTGTTAAATGATGTGAGCACACGCGAGCGCGCGTGTGTGTGTGTGTCTGCGTGTGTGCAAAGATCGAGACGCTTTGCAAAATGCAATCAAGACAGCTGACCGTGCATTTTTCAGTCCATGGAAACCCTTCCTGCAGAATATAGACCCTGGAAGGAAATCTATTCAATTAATAGAAAACAAGATTATCTCTGTCATCTTTCTAAGGAGGCTGCAGCGCGATGGACTTGGAGGCAGGGTTTGTGCAGAATGAGCTTCCGGGGCAGGGGGTTGGCGACTGCCCCATATGGGCTCAAATCCCCATTCAGGGTTGCTTTGCTTTTTACCAGATTAACGCATTTTAAGAGGGACCTCCCGTCCTGAGAAGCCTGGATGCTTTGGAACTGCTCTGCATCCAAATTTCCTCCCAGATCCTGGAGCTCTGAATTGCTCTGCTTCTGCATATTAAGTCCCTTGCATTCTGCATGTGCAAATTTTGCACAAGCTGCACACACGGCTTGCGGCAGCTTGAGGTCCTTTTTGCATCATTGCAGGGATGGACACCACTGAGATTCAGCCAGAGGCACGCAGACAAGGGAATGCCCCTGCTTGGACTTCTGGGTGTGGAATCAAGACCAAGAGAGGCCCTGTTTGCCGAGGTTGGAGTTGTTGTGATGCATCAAAGTGACTGCTTGCCACGGCTCCAACATAATGTGCCCACTGCAGCTGCTGCTACCACCTCTCCATTTTCCTTCCACCCATGTTCTGCCACATTCCCAGTCCAAGCTCTGCCTGGAGAATTATGCCCACTTTCAGCTAATTAGCTCCCCTTCTTTCCTCAAAAATGACCCTGGTTCTGCCCTGCAGTCCTGCTGGACCCCACTTCCAGGGTAGCTCGCCTGTTTAACCTATAGAGGTCCTCCTTCCTGCCAGCAGCCTCCCGCCACTACAGCAGCCCCTTAGTCCTCAGCAGGTCTTGGTCACAGCAGCCAAACACCAGTCTTAGTGTCTCCAGTAGTTTCTGCTTCCAAAGTCCATTAGCAGTTCCATTCCATTCCATTCCATTCCAGACAAACCTTCCAAAGTCCATTCACACATCAGTCCATTAGCAGTTCCAGCAGTCCATTAGCCATCAATTCCTCAGCCCAATCTGTCCTTCTTCAAGCTTTCCTCCTTCTGCTACCCCACACCCTCTTCCTGCCTCAGGTGCTCCTTATATCCCTGAGGGCCCTATGGCCTTCAAGTGGCTGCAGCTGTGCAGCACACTCTGCTGGATGCCCAGGCCTTACCCTTAAAGGGGCCACTGCTGACACCACATCTACCTCCTCCCCAGATCTTCCGTGATTCCAATACAACCCATGCAAAGGGTGCTTGGTGTCGGGGAAGGCAGCAGGCACTTGCAGGGCTATGGTGCCATCTTTCCCTCTTTTCATGATGGCGCTCTTTATAGGAACCACTGGTCTCTGTTGGAAAACAGATGCTATCTGATTTGTTCCCAGCTACAAGTGGCTCCTCGTCTCCTCTCCTTGGGAACAATGATGGGAATAACCTTCATTCCGATGGGCTTTCCTGGACTGGAACCAGGTGTTCAAGACCCCACCCCTGGAGCAATGCAGCTGGAAGCACCCACCACCATCAGCCCCCCCCCCATACCCAGTAGTAAGCACTTTGCTTTGGAAGGGGAGCTGGGAAACAACCACGGTGGCAGCAGAAGGTGTTACCCGCAGAAGCTTTCAAGTCTTTGCAAGAATTAGAGACAGTTGCTTGCAAAGGCTCACATTTTGGGGAGCTCTACTTGGAATGGATTCAAAAGTGCTGGTCTCTCATACCAGCTTCCTTGGGGTCTTCACCTCCCTTTGCCACAATCAAACAACGTAAGATCTCCAGGACACACAATCCTTCACACACACACACACACACACACCCATTAATCCTGATGTGACTGTAAGCTCGAATGCATCAAGGCTCTTTCTGCGCAAACTGTGGGGTGCTTCATTTTAAATTAGCTTGAGGAAATTTCCTACTTAAACCTACTTAAAAGTATGTGCCAAAGAGCACTACACCAAAAGGACATAAGAACAGCCCCACTGGATCAGGCCCTAGGCCCATCTAGTCCAGCTTCCTGTATCTCACAGCAGCCCACCAAATGCCCCAGGGAGCACACCAGATAACCAGAGACCTGCAAGGCCTCCTGGGAATTGTAGTTTAAGAACATAAGAACAGCCCCACTGGATCAGGCCATAGGCCCATCTAGTTCAGCTTCCTGTATCTCACAGCGGCCCACCAAATGCCCCAGGGAGCACACCAGATCACAAGAGACCTGCAAGGCTTCCTGGGAATTGTAGTTAAGAACATAAGAACAGCCCCACTGGATCAGGCCATAGGCCCATCTCGTCCAGCTTCCTGTATCTCACAGCGGCCCACCAAATGCCCCAGGGAGCACACCAGATAACAAGAGACCTGCAAGGCCTCCTGGGAATTGTAGTTAAGAACATAAGAACAGCCCCACTGGATCAGGCCACAGGCCCAGCTAGTCCAGCTTCCTGTATCTCACAGCGGCCCACCAAATGCCCCAGGGAGCACACCAGAGAACAAGAGACCTGCACCCTGGTGCCCTCTCTGGCTGACCTTGGGCCAGTCACTATCTCTAGCCTCACCTACCTTGCAGAGTTGTTGTGGGAACACAGTGAGGAGTGAACTATGTATACCTCCGTGAAAGAAGGGCAGTGTAAACATGTGACATAAATAAACCAACAGTCTATTGGTTAATAGCACCTGTTTCAAGCAGTGACCAGAACATTATGATGGAAATCTATAAGGCCCAAACCAAAGAATTCTAGTTACAAAAAGGGTTTGTTTGTTTGTTTGTTTGTTTGTTTGTTTGTTTGTTTGTTTGTTTGTTTGTTTGTTTGTTTGTTTGTTTTCTCAAAGGAGAGGGTTCTGGGTTACTGCTAATGTTGGCAGCATCAATGCCAATTTGGCCTGTGGGGGACAGAGGGGCAAAGTTCAAATGACTTCCTTAATGATTAAAGTCATTTGAACTTTGCCCCTCTGTCCCCCACAAGCCAAATCCTGCCATCATCCATTCTGCTTACCTCTTCCCATTTTTTTTTCCCTTTTCTGGCCCAAGCAGCTTGCAAAACACCACCTCTTCTATCAGAAACCCGAACTTACAAATCCCTGTCGACAAGATGGACAGCTCTTGTAAAAGATTCATGGCACGGCCGTGGACTCACCGACTGCCTTGCTCGCTCACAAAACCCGGTGCAAACCCCATCAAAAATTTAGCAGAACCCCTGCCTCATCTGTTTAGGCCTGAAGCTAGTTGCAGGGACAACTCATTAGGGACAAGCTCATTAAAATCAAGCCTGGAGCGAAGGCAGTTTGCGAACCTCCTCATCTTTATTCAACTTTCACCTCGCCATTTGTGTGGCGAGTTTTTCCTTGGTGCAGGATCTTCTCTTGGTGCTGTCTGAGATGGAAATCTATGGGGTTTTTTTGCCCTACAACTAAGAGGGACTCCAGGTTTTTGTGTGTGTGTGTGCTGTTTTTTTTTTGGGGGGGGGTGTATTTTTTTCCCCTTTTAAATGCTGCTCCTTATGTCTGTCAAATGTTATGCCTGTGAGATGTAATGTTCCCCTGTGAGAGAACCTGTGACAATTTTGTCCTCAAAGACAGAAAGAGAGGGAGAGAGATTAGAGGGGATGCCCTGGTGAATTCCCAGGCTAATCTGTTTTGGTGTCTTAAGAAAACAGCCCCTTTTGGGAACATCTCTGTCAAAATACAGGAAACTGAGTCAAAGAGAATAAGTGATGCAAAGTTAGCAGCTCTTAGGACCAAGACTGTGGAATGGTCTTAACAAAACGAAAGGCTTAATTAATATTGAGCCTTTTTCTTTATATTAAGCCATAGATTGCTTTTCTTGACTCAGCCTCTTCTTATTGAGCCTAAACTGTTACCCTGCACATGCCTGATCTCGGAAGCTAAGCAGGGGCAGGCCTGGTTAGAACTTGGATAGGAGACCGCCTGGGAATACTGGGTGCTGTAGGCTTCTACCACAGTCTTTCGAGACTGAAGGTTGCCAACCAATGGGGGTGTAAATCCTGGAATGGACCAGTCTGCAAAGAACCCTGGACAGTATAAAATACTGGCGGGATCAGGAATTCTGCCATCTTTTCTCTGAGCCACAGCAAGCAAAGGGCCAGCCCTTAGTTCTCTATGGGGCACCAGGGAAAAGTCATGCCAACAGGGTGCCAACTTGGAAAAACCAGCTGCTACAGGTGTGTCCTTATACAGTGCCTTAATCTACAAGAAGAAATAACAGTCCAATACTGAGCTGCCTGGTGCATGAGACGACACCAGCGGTGCCAAAAATGGCTGGCACTGCATCACGCCACCACCTCCTCAGGAGACTTTTGTCCCCTGGGTAAAGCGAGTAGCCCCGCAATGGGGCTACTCAATTCTAAGATGACCCAAGGGTTAGCGTAGAATTCAGAGCCTCCATGCTGGGCAGACAGCCTGACACGGAGGGTCATGATCCGGTGAAGCAAAGCTCAACTGGTCCCACCTCCCTCCTGCCCCACTCCATCCCTTCAGTACACCTCCTCCTCAACCCTCTCCCGGCCCTCCCTCTGCCTCCTCCCACCCCGGAATGCCTCCTCCCCGCCTCCCCCCACCTTTCTAAAATGCCTACCTCAATTTGACAGACCCATTTACAGCCTCCAAAGGGGACATTTGGAGGATTCGGGAAGATTTAGGCGGCACCGGGGGTCAAAAGTCACTCCTATGGTGCAGTCTGTAGCAGCCAGTCCCCTGCCCACTCGGATCCCAACTGGAAACAATACTAAATCATCACATGCCATCATTCCACGAGACATTCTGGGAGAAAACATGGCAGGAAGAGAGTCAGGAAGCCATTTTTGGTGCCCTAACCCAGTCCAGACTACATTCTCAGCTGAGAATTTTTGGCTCGGCCTCTCAAAGGGACCCTTCTGAGAATGAAAAGCCTGCAACACTCACACAGACAGGTGGTTTCTGGCCAAACAAAGGGACAGTGTGTGAGAAAAACGATCCCTAACCCAGTGGAGATTGCTGCCAGAACCTCTTGCGCAAGTCTTTGCAAAGCTCCACTCAAGACCTTTCGACAGTCTGGCAGAGATGTTACGACCCGCGTCTCCCGTTCACCAAATTGCTCGTTCCGCTACACAACCTACTGCAAATTGCGGTTCTCGGCTAACAAGCGAGCAAGAACCCTAGACCTAGAATCCTAGACACTCACTTTCACTCCCAGCACTTTGCATCCAACCTACCGCCATCCAAAACGGGAATCCAGCCAGGGCAGGGCAGCCACATCTCACCTAGCCAAAAACTCTCCTTGAACAGAAACATGACACA
>NC_089833.1:5638099-5698099 GCF_035046505.1 Tiliqua scincoides | reverse complement strand
TTCACATAAGCAACATGAGTCCAGGACCTCTCCCATACAAGGTACAGCCATGTGCCACTGAATGACGGAGATACGTTCTACGAAATACATCCTTAGCGCATTCCTCGTGGTGCAAGCATCATATTATTGGCAACTGGGTAGAGCCCCAGAATGCTTTGAGGCAGACAGGGTAGCACTCCAGAATGCCTTGCAGCGCCACAGTCTGCACCTGTTGTGACCCACCAAAAATTGGGTCATGACCCACAGTTTGGGAACCACAGTTCTGTTTTGGGACCTCCATCGTACATGCAACCCATCACTGACCGACACATTATGTGTCGCCTGCCTGTAGCTAATATAAATGACTGAAGGTCCTAGGCATGTCTACTCAGAAATAAGCCCCATTATAGCCCATGAGGCTTACTTCCAGGAAAGTGCAGACAGGATTGTAGCCTCATTCCCCAGAAAGATGAGCAGAACATTCTAGAATTTCGTCATTTTTTTTTCCTGACAAATATTTGTTTGCTTCTTTTGATAGTTCTCAGGAAGGAGGCCTAAAATTTGCTTCACACCTTTGTGTGCGTAAAATCTCAGTGCCAACTAAAGCGCAGCGAAGAACCAACCACTGAGGAGGCAGAATGCGCAAAGACCAGCACATCACCTGGAGGCGCATGGAGAGGGTTCGCACAGTGGAGCCTCTCTGCAGTGATTTATCCAGTCTGAGGAAGTCAGCACAACTTGGAGACATTTCAAAGCCTCTCAGCCTTTTCCCCTATGGACGCTGCTGCCAGGTGCAATAGGGACACACAAGACACTACACTGATTTTGCGAACACACAAGACACCGCACTGATTTTATTTATTACGCTGACACCTTGACTGTGGTTATTCCAACCAATGTACTTGTCCTGGTCCAACAAGAAGCTGACGGAACATACCAAGATCCAGGTCTACAGAGCTTGCGTCCTGAGTACACTCCTGTACTGCAGCGAGTCATGGACTCTTCGCTCACAACAGGAGAGGAAACTGAACACTTTCTGCATGTGCTGCCTCCGACGCATTCTCGGCATCACCTGGCAGGACAAAGTTCCTAACAACACAGTCCTGGAACGTGCTGGAATCCTTAACATGTATGCACTGCTGAAACAGAGACGCCTGCGTTGGCTCGGTCATGTCGTGAGAATGGATGATGGCCGGATCCCAAAGGATCTCCTCTATGGAGGACTCGTGCAAGGAAAGCACCCTACAGGTAGACCACAGCTGTGATACAAGGACATCTGCAAGAGGGATCTGAAGGCCTTAGGAGTGGACCTCAACAGGTGGGAAACCCTGGCCTCTGAGCGGCCCGCTTGGAGGCAGGCTGTGCAGCATGGCCTTTCCCAGTTTGAAGAGACACTTGGCCAACAGACTGAGGCAAAGAGGCAAAGAAGGAAGGCCTATAGCCAGGAAGACAGACCAGGGACAGACTGCACTTGCTCCCAGTGTGGAAGGGATTGACACTCCCGAATCGGCCTTTTCAGCCACACTAGACGCTGTTCCAGACCACCATTCAGAGCATGATATCATAGCCTTTCAAGACTGAAGGTTGCCAATAACAACTTGTCCTGTTGGAATATGTTTGGCTCCCTTTCAGAATTCTCAAATGTTTCTCCATGGGAGGAACGCTGCCATTGGCTTCAGATTCCATCTTGGAAAAAGACGGCAGCTAGTAGGAAGCTGGCCACCCATGCTGCAAGTCCCATTTCAGAAGGGGAGCTCTCCATTGATACTATTTAGATTAAAAGACAGATGCCCACAGGGCTAAACAACTTGATCAATGTCTAGTTTGGCCCTTGGGGAACCAAAGAACCCTACTTGGCCCTCAAGATTTCTAGCCCCACTCCCACAGAGCACTTGATTGGGAACACAAGGGCTTTGAAATGAAACTTTGCTAGTGACACTGTTGGTTGATGGAATCACTAGGGGGGGTGCAGGCCGCACCAGGTGACATGGGTAGGGGGGGGTGACACCACGACAGGCCAAAATTTTTTAAAATCTTGATATTTTTGAATAATACCATCATGTTATTTTTGAATAATACCATCATGTTCTATATCATTTGATGAATTTAGTACTCAGAGATGTAGAGCTTAAACATCCTGGTGCCCAGTTCCTTCTAACGGGGGACTGGAATTCACAAGTAGGTTCTAATCCAGATATTTTCAAGCAGTTAGACATTTTTGAATAACACTATCATGTTAAATATCATTTGATGCATAAGAACGCACAAAACAAACCGCGTTGAAATATCTCTATTTTCTCAAAAGTTGTAGCCAAAAAAACTACAGTGGTGGAGAAATGGTGCATCACCACACCCTCCACCTGGGGCATTGTCCTACCCACTGCATGGGAGGAGGTCCATCTTGGGGGCGACGCACAGGTTTCCCGCACTGGGTGACGCAAATCCTGGTGTTGCCACTGCCACCCATCCCTTCTTAAGGATTCTGAGCAAACTCCTTCTAAAAATGGCTTTCTTGCCTTCTTTTTTTGTTTTTGCTATTCCCAGGGATGCATCAAGAGCCGGGGAGAATTCATGCAGTATAGATCAGTCCGCCATTGATAGCACTTCACACTCTGACAAGCTGCTTTGGCTCTGTTTAAAGTCTTCGATAGGCCCTGGCCCATTAAGGCTGTGGCTATTGAATTATTGACAGCCTCTCGCTGGGGTGCGAAGGAGAAGGCGCGTGATAACCTCCGCTCAATATAGATGAAATGAAAACCCTCTCAGAATCTGGCCTTAGCACGTTAAAGGAGTTTTAATAGGCTGGTTTAAAATTCAGCAAGAGAATACGTTAGGGGTGATCACACTGGCTGTGACTAAACACAGGCGTATGGAAGCCGCTTACAAAGGGGGGGAGACAGAATTTGATGTCTGAGCATGTAAGGGTGAAATTGGAAAAAGAGGCTCTTGCAGCAAGGGGTCCACATTGTGGTCTACATATGAGACGGAAATGAGACGGTACCTTAGGACAGGCAGAAGAAAATATTTCTTTACCCAGCCTGTAATTAGTCTGTGGAACTCTTTGCCACAGGAAGTAGTGATGCCTTTAAGAGGGGATTGGACAAAAAGTTCATTCCGGGTTACAAGTCATGGTAGGTATGTGCAAGCTCCTGGTTTAGAGGCAGGCTACCTCTGATTGCCAGATGCAGGGGAAGGCACCAGGACGCAGGTTGGGTCTGTTGCCTTTGTACTTGCTGAAGCATTTGGTGGACCGCTGTGAGATACAGGAAGCTGGACTAGACGGGCCTTTGGCCTGATCCAGCAGGGCTCTTCTTACTGTGGGCTGGACCACTCCAGATTGCAGATGGAAGATGATAATTTTGAACGTTTCCCAATGCAGAAAAGAAAATAAACTTGCCTGCATGTAGAAAATTGGCACATCAGGGAGACCACTGGGCTAGACTCTATTACAGCGTTTTTCAATCACTGTGCTGCAGCGCACTAGTGTGCCGCAAGGCAGCCTGAGGTGTGCCACGGGGCCAGAGGAGGCGGGCAGCAGCCGCTGGTAAAGAAGTTGTTGCTCTGGTTGTTTTGACCCTCATGCAGTCGAAAAAGGAGCAGCCACAGCTGAACAAGAGGAAGGCTGCAACTAGATCCTCATTTACCCGGGAGTAATTATGGGACTTACCTCTGAGTAGACATGCCTAGGATTGGGTGTCAAGTCCATTATTTGCCCTGGTGCTGACTGGGTGGTGAGAGAAGCCTGGAGGAGGTCTGGGAGGAGTGAGTGAGTGAGGATGAGGGAGCCAAGGACAGGCGAGCAAGTACTAATAAGTCTGCTGAGGCCCATAGCCTAAGAATGGGCTGGCTGAGGGTCCAGGAAAGTCCCTTCTCCTTGCCACAGTTGCCTGCAGCTCCCCAAGGAGACCCTCCCTGCCTTGCCTTTGCCTTTCAGAGGAAGGGCACTGGGCCACAATCCCATCCACACTTTCCTGGGAGTAAGCCCCATTGACTATAATGGGACTTACTTAAATGTGCTTGCACTAGGATCCTCTCCTAGCCCCACTTTCCTGGGAGTAAGCCCCTTGACTATAATGGGACTTACTTCTGAGTAGACATGCCTGGGCTGGGCTCTCAGAATCCTCTCCTAGCCCCACTTTCCTGGGAGTAAGCCCCATTGACTATAATGGGACTTACTTCTGAGTAGACATGCCTGAGCTGGGCTGGGCTCTCGGGATTCTCTCCTAGCCCCACTTTCCTGGGAGTAAGCCCCTTGACTATAATGGGACTTACTTCTGAGTAGACATGCCTGGGCTGGGCTCTCAGAATCCTCTCCTAGCCCCACTTTCCTGGGAGTAAGCCCCATTGACTATAATGGGACTTACTTCTGAGCAGACATGCCTGAGCTGGGCTGGGCTCTTGGGTTCCTCTCCTACCCCACTTTCCTGGGAGTAAGCCCCATTGACTATAATGGGACTTACTTCTGAGTAGACATGCCTGAGCTGGGCTGGGCTCTCGGGATTCTCTCCTAGCCCCACTTTCCTGGGAGTAAGCCCCTTGACTATAATGGGACTTACTTCTGAGTAGACATGCCTGGGCTGGGCTCTCAGAATCCTCTCCTAGCCCCACTTTCCTGGGAGTAAGCCCCATTGACTATAATGGGACTTACTTCTGAGCAGACATGCCTGAGCTGGGCTGGGCTCTTAGGTTCCTCTCCTACCCCACTTTCCTGGGAGTAAGCCCCATTGACTATAATGGGACTTACTTCTGAGTAGACATGCCTAGGATTGGGCTTTTGGTCACACTTTTTTTCTGAAATACAGGAGCAGGCAATGGGAGAGGGAGAATGTGAGGCAAGTGATTCTGGACGGGACAGTAGGAGAAGAGCTAACTGCAATTATGAGATGGGGGGAGTGTGCCTGTGGGAGGGGCTGGGTGAGGAGAGGAGGAGAGAGAAGTGCCAGTTGCCTGCTCCTGTATTTGAGAAAAAAGAGTGCAACCAAAAGCCCAATCCTAGGCATGTCTACTCAGAAGTAAGTCCCACAGGCACATTCCCCCCAGTGTTCCCTCCCCCCAGTCTTTGGTTGCAATCCTAACCACACTGTCCTGAGAGTAAGCCCCACTGGACAAAATAGGACTTACTTCTGAGTAGATCTGGTTAGGATTGTGCCCTTTGTCATGTAATGATTTAATTGTATTAACCCCTGCTAACTGGGTAAGAGGCACTTTTTCAAGTGGGTGCTCCTCTTTTATTTAGCAGGGGGAGAGTAACTGGCCCACCTCACCCCAGCACTGTCTGTTCTAGTGGCTGTCTGCTGGTATTCCTTTGCATCTTTTTAGATTGTGAGCCCTTTTGGGACAGGGAGCCATTAGATATTTGATTTTCTCTGTAAACCGCTTTGTGAACTTTTTGTTGAAAAGCGGTATATAAATACTGTTGTTGTTGTTGTTGTTGTATTAATTATATTAATTAAAAATTAATTGTAATGTAGTAATTTAATGTAAGTAAAAAACTGGGAGTGTGCCTTGACAATTTTAGTGCCTTGACAGTGTGCCGTGAGCTGAAAAAGGTTGAAAATGGCTGCTCTATTAGCTAGTGTTTGGGGGGAGAATTATTTTGCAAAGAAGACTTTCCCCCCATGTATTCAAAAATAGCACCTACTTTCTACTTACTACCCCTACTTACTACTATCTTAGGACATCCACTAAAACTGAGTGTTGGGAGACTTAGGACAGACTAAAGAAAATATTTCTTTACTCATTCTGTAGTTAGTCTGTGGAACTCCTTGCCACAGGATGTGGTGATGGCATCTGGCCTGGATGCCTTTAAAAGGGGATTGGACAAGTTTCTGGAGGAAAAATCCATTATGGGTTACAAGCCATGATGTGCATTGTACAACCTCCTGATTTTAGAAATGGGTTACCTCAGAATGCCAGATGCAGGGGAGGGTACCAGGATGCAGGTCTCTTGCTGTCTTGTGTGCTCCCTGGGGCATTTGGTGGGCCGCTGTGAGATACAGGAAGCTGGACTAGATGGGCTTATGGCCTGAACCAGTGGGGCTGTTCTTATGTTCTAGGGCAGGGGTGTCCAAAGTTTTTGGTAGGAGGGCCACATCATCTCTCTGACACTGTGTCAGGGGCCGGTGAAAAAAAAGAATTAATTTACATTTAAAATTTGAATAAATTTACATAAATGACTATATTAAAGATGAACTTATATGAATGAATGAAGGTCTTGCAATAGCTCAAGGCCTATAAAAGGCCTTGCACAAACCGAGGCTAGCCTTTCCTTTGCTGCCACTACTGCATCACAGATGTGAAACAGCAAGCAGTGGAGGGAGCCCTTGTCCCACAGCTCACGTGACAGGTCAAACAGTTGCCCTCACACTGAAAGCAGTTGCGTCCGGCCAGTGCGGGCTCCAGCAAGTCTCTGGAGGGCCAGAGGCTCATTGGAGACTGGGGACTCCCTAAGGCCCACATTGGGAGTCCTCAAGGGCTGCAAGTGGCCCCAGGGCCAGGGTTTGGGCACCCCTGTTCTAGGGTGATGCTGCCCTGTGTCGATCAGGTCTATTGTCCCTTTGGAGACCAGTGTTGACCTAAATTCTGTCTAGAGGTGCATTTGAAAAGGACACAACATTGACCTGTCCTCAGAAGGGGAACATGTCATTTCAAAGCGAAAGGTAGCCACTTATTCTAGTATCTGCCACTTTTGTGCAGCTGCCTGTGGTTTGTGAAAACCCAATGGGGGGGGATGGGTTTAGGATCAGCCTGCCTTTATAAACTGTCTTGAGTCTGCAAGTCTTTGAGAAAAGGTGCTATAAAATACTGTAATAAATAAATAAATATAATGGACATATGTTGGGACATTATCATCTATGCTTCACTGAAGTCTCAGAGAGCAAACATGGGGGGTGCGACGGCAATAACAACCACAAGGACCACTGGCAAGAAGAACTCCAGCCTTACTCCGCAGGCTGATTAATATTAAATCATTCTGATTTTCTTACATAATCTCTTTTCTTCTTCAAATTTATACCTGCCAAGATTTACTTGTCTTTTAATAGCTGATGTCAGACAAGCAAGATGCAGGGGAAAAAAGCCCCTAAACTCAGGACTATAATTTTAAACACAATGAGACTCGCATCAACTTGTCGCGGTGACAGGTGGCAAATTATTCCACGTGGACTTCTAAAGTGCATCCTAAAAGCTTTGGGGGGGGGGGAGAGAAGAAGATGTAGAAAAGAGGAATTTAAAATGATGATCACAGCTCTTTTCCCAGCAATTCAGCTCCTATGAGTACGCATTTGTCCCTTCAACACGGTTTCTGAAGTTTTGCCTCCACTCAGATCATCTATCTATCTATCTATCTATCTATCTATCTACGCACATACTCTCTCCCTCTCTCTATCTATGCACATATACTCTCTCTATGCACACACTATCCATCCATCCATCCATCCATGCACATACTCTCTCTCCCTCTCTCTCTCTCTATGCACATATACTCTCTCTCTATGCACATCTATCTATCTATCTATCTATCTATCTATCTATCTATCTATCTATCTATCTATCTATCTATCTATCTATCTACGCACATACTCTCTCCCTCTCTCTATCTATGCACATATACTCTCTCTATGCACACACTATCCATCCATCCATCCATGCATGCACATACTCTCTCCCTCTCTCTCTCTCTATGCACATATACTCTCTCTCTCTCTATGCACATCTATCTATCTATCTATCTATCTATCTATCTATCTATCTATCTATCTATCTATCTATCTATCTATCTATCTATCTATGTGTATAGCTAGCTAGCTAGATCTATAGATAGATAGAGCTATATGTGTATAGCTCGTAGATAGATCACATATCTACACACACAGAGAGAGAGAACCTTAACAGCACATCTAAATTTGTGTTCATTCTGCCTTTGGACAGATTATCTTTACCACGTCAAGCATTGTAAGTGAATCAAAGATGCTCCCTTCAGTAGTAGGAATTAATCTCCAGACAAATATACAGAGGGAGGCTTAGTCTGTCCCGGCTTTTAATCGTTTCCAACTGGTTTGACTTTTTCTAATTACAGCCTTTATGTTATAAAAGCCATTTTTATGTTACCAAGGAGCAGTTCCGCTGCAAATACATGGATTCTTTTTTTCTTTTTTTCATTTGCCGGGTTTCTGTTCCCATGTTGATTATGTAAATGGGACTTTCCAGCCTTCTTCTAATTAGAAAAACACACTGCACCAGAGCATCAACCATTTTTTAAACACTAATAGCGCAGTGGCCGTGTCCTCTTGCTGCACCTTTACATAATTTGTCAAAAAATACCACCCAGCAAAGCCACATTTTCTAAACAGAGTTGTCACACTACAGGCAATTTTGCCTTTAAAAAAAGGAAAAGAAATCTCGTGCACACTGATTCCTCCCTCCCCCAAAATCATAAAATTAAACCAGATATGCACTTGCGCAATGCAACACATTAGGCTCCCTGGAGCCAGAATGACAGGAACTAAATTTGACAAAAAGACAAGAATAAATAAGACAGTCACATTTTATGCATATTTATAGCAATGTGCATTTCAAGTCTGTGAGCATGGAAAGGGTGAATACTACTGCTACACTCCATAGAGCAGCCATTTTCAACCACTGCGCCGTGGCACACTGGTGTGCCGCGAATGGTTCCCAGGTGTGCCGCGGGAATTTGGGAGAGGGTCATTTATCAATAGGACCATTGGGAGATGTGAGCCCCCTACTGGCAGCACAGTGTGCCTTGTCAAGCATCAAAAAACCCATGGCGTGCCTTGACAACTTTAGCGCCTTGCCAGCGTGCCATGAAATGAAAAAGGTTGAAAATCACTGCCATAGAGGATGGAGTCCTGAGTCTTAGGGAACAAGCCTTCATATAGGGTAGATTCAGACACACAGGGACACACACACTCACAGCCTCCCCTGTTCAGTCACCAACACCATGCATGATATATACGTCATTTTGCTGGCAACCTTCAGTCTCGAAAGACCATGGTATAAGCCTACAGCATCCGGTATTCCCAAGCGGTCTCCTATCCAAGTACTGACCAGGCCTGACCCTGCTTAGCTTCCGAGATCAGACGAGATCGAGCATGGAAAGACTATGGTATAAGCCTACAGCACCCGGTATTCCCAAGCGGTCTCCCATCCAAGTACTAACCAGGCCTGACCCTGCTTAGCTTCTGAGATCAGACGAGATAGGGAGATAGTGTTCAGTATAGGGAGATGGTTGGCCACCTTCAGTCTCGAAAGACGATGGTATAAGCCTACAGCACCAGGTATTCCCAGGCGGTCTCCCATCCAAGTACTAACCAGGCCTGACCCTGCTTAGCTTCCGAGATCAGACAAGATCGGGAGATAGTGTTCAGTACAGGGAGATGGTTGGCCACCTTCAGTCTCGAAAGACTATGGTATAAGCCTACAGCACCAGGTATTCCCAGGCAGTCTCCCATCCAAGTACTGACCAGGCCTGACCCTGCTTAGCTTCCGAGATCAGACGACATCAGGCATGTGCAGGGTATATCCCACCTTTCTAATCAGATTTTCAAGGCGGCCTTGCGATATCAATGGAAAGAACGCATCAGAAAAGCAAAAGAGCATCAGCTGTGACACTCCAGAGCCATAATAATGCTTCACACCTTGTTCTCAAAAGTGCTCTGCTTGCATTATCCTGGTGCTGTACCTACAACAACCCTGCAAGGTAAGCATTCTTAGCCCTATTGCAGTTGGGGCTGAAGAGGAGCAGGTCATCTAAAGGTTCGATTCTATGGGCCGTACCGTCGGCTCTGGGTAATTGGGAATGTGCTGAAAAGCCAGTTAACAGCACCCGGGGAGCATAGGCGCTGGGTCTCAGCACCAGGAAGATGACAGCATGGAGCGGCCAGTGGTAAGTATTACTATTTACAGATGGCAGAGTGGCTTTTTGGGGTGGGGGAGGCATTAGTGGGCAGGGAAGGGGAGATCAGGCCCGGAATGGGGGCGGAGATGGCAGCAGAGTCTGCCACTGTATGTTGTTCTCCCACCCTGGCCAGTAAGCCCTACATGTGCTTCCTTGGTTCTGTGCCTGCTCAGTAGTTCTGAGGAGACCCATTGCTGCCAGCTGTTTTCTACCTAGGGTAAGGGAACAGACATTCCCTTACCCCAAGGAGACTCTGGTGGCTGCCTCGGTGCCCCTAGGATACAGCAGTGGCTGTTTTGTCACCGCTGTTCCTCTGGGCACTGGAGTGGATAGGACTGGGCTGTACGTCCACCTAGCCATTCATGGTGATGCCTCCATAGCTCAAGCTCCGGGCCAGGAGGCTTCGACAAACTAATTAATACGATGAAAGATATTTAGATTTCCAGGAAAAGTGGCTCACAGAGTGGTTTGCCTAGCGGTCTGCAGAGCAAACTAATCCATAAACAGGTCCCCACCGGCAAAGGGCTCACAATGGCACAAGAGATGCAGGAGAGAGACCGGCAACAGCCACTGGGAGTAGAAGAGGAAAGCACTCTCAAAGGTGCTCAAGCACTCAAACTGGGCACTTTGCCCAGTTTGCAGGGGCTCGCTCAGTCCATTTCTTCTGCGTTGGACCTAGGGCCTGCTTGATACTGTCATACATCCCCTTGATGTTGCCCGTGTCAGCTGCTATCTGTATCTGCGTTGGCTCGGTCATGCCGTGAGAATGGATGATGGCCGGATCCCAAAGGATCTCCTCTATGGAGAACTCGTGCAAGGAAAGCGCCCTACAGGTAGACCACAGCTGCGATACAAGGACATCTGCAAGAGGGATCTGAAGGCCTTAGGAGTGGACCTCCACAGGTGGGAAACCCTGGCCTCTGAGCGGCCTGCTTGGAGGCAGGCTGCGCAGCATGGCCTTTCCCAGTTTGAAGAGACACTTGGCCAACAGACTGAGGCAAAGAGGCAAAGAAGGAAGGCCCATAGCCAGGGAGACAGACCAGGGACAGACTGCACTTGCTCCCAGTGCGGAAGGGATTGTCACTCCCGAATTGGCCTTTTCAGCCACACTAGACGCTGTTCCAGAACCACCTTTCAGAGCGCGATACCAGAGTCTTTCGAGACTGAAGGTTGCCAACAATGCTCAGTCCATTTCACCTGAAAACCACCACAACACTGCTGTGAACGGAGTCCTGGCCATAAACCCCTTTCTTGTCCCTGAGACAGAAATGGTAAGAGCGAGGGAGGGGAGGTGCTTTCCCCCCTCCCAAAGCATGCTCAGAGCATCGGGCACATAAAATTGCATAACAGAATTAGTGTCTGGACTAAGCTAAATGATGGCCTGGACTTACAAAAATGCGTGAGACTGCACACAGGTATTCATACCAAGCTCACAGAAAATGCACCACACCGAAGTGCAGCTAACACAAAATGAGGATATTAAGCATTGTGGGTCATCAGAATGACATCCTGGAGAGGCCGGGCCTGCAGCGACGCCTCTAGGACTCTGCATCCCAGCGTCCCTGGCCTTTCTGATGTGCTTCTTGGCTCCAGGGCTTAATTTGAGCCAAGGTTCACCGGAGACTAAGCCAGACAAATGGACTTCCTCTGCACTTTCTCTGCAAAAGTGGCAGGTTGGAAAGAAATCAACTTCTGCTTTGATTTGCTTGCTAAAACTGGAATTTCCATTATTCAGATTGCTGAGCACAGGCTCAGAACCCCTTGCTGCAATCCAAAGTCCTTTCCACGCCTTCCCGCAATGACTCCCCTTGGGTTTTCATTATAGTTTGCTTTCAATAAGAAAAAAAAGCTTCTGCAGTTCTGTGCCAACCCTCATTATGTCTCTGGGAAGCAAGTCACTATTTTCCCCATTTTATTGGTGAGGCCACTGAGGCTGGGACCGGCCCAAGGCTGCACAAGCAGATTATGACAGAGGTTCAAGGACATAAAGGTGGGATTTGAACTCAGGAGTGCATTTCAGGCTTTGTCCACAGGATCAAGAAACTAGTCGGGCTCTCAGAAACAAGGAATGAAAGAGGTTGGTTGGCAACCTTCAGTCTCAAAAGACTATGGTATAAGCCTACAGCACCCGGTATTCCCAGGCGGTCAAGTACTAACCAGGCCTGACCCTGCTTAGCTTCTGAGATCAGACGAGATTGGGCATGGAAAGACTATGGTATAAGCCTACAGCACCTGGTATTCCCAGGAGGTCTCCCATCCAAGTACTAACCAGGCCTGACCCTGCTTAGCTTCTGAGATCAGATGAGATTGGGCATGGAAAGACTATGGTATAAGCCTACAGCACCCGGTATTCCCAGGCGGTCTCCCATCCAAGTACTAACCAGGCCTGACCCTGCTTAGCTTCCGAGATCAGACGAGATTGGGCATGGAAAGACTACGGTATAAGCCTACAGCACCCGGTATTCCCATGCGGTCTCCCATCCAAGTACTAACCAGGCCTGACCCTGCTTAGCTTCCGAGATCAGGCATGTGCAGGGTAACAGTTGCTGTCAATGAAAGAGGTTATAAAAATAATTACAATACAGGCATGCCCCAGTATCCACAGACATTCTGTTCTCCAAGCCTCCCAACACCTTATAAGGTGTTAAAAACATCACTTCTAGTTTCACGGAGAAACCAGTAGCTTTTTTTTTTTTAACTGCCGGGCTCAATCTGAGTGGATATCCGTGGCCTCTGCTGGGCTCAGAAGACCCAGTGGAGCTCCCCTAACCTCTGGAAAGTGCGCACTTGGGGGGAGCACATGCGGGAGGCCCTGGGGATCCAATCCACAGGAAAGTGAATCCACAGATGCAGGATCCGCGGATGAGGAGACTCCCTGTACTTAAAGGAGAACCAGTTCACTCTAGTTTCAGGTAGAATTGCAGAAGAGGTGAAGTCTCCCAGCACGACTCTAGTCATGCCTACTCAGCTGTAAGCCCCATTAAGTTCAATGGAACTTACTCCCATTGTATAGGATTGCAATCTCAGATACAGGTGAGCATTCACTAAAGGTTAGCACTGAAAGACAGGTGTGATGTTTCAATGGGAACAGGTGTGGGGCATGTGTGGAATGGACTGCATGGCAAGGGAGTCACAAATGCTCCTCAGCAGGTGTTGTGGTGCTGGAAGCAAGGGGTGTGTAAAAAGCTGCTGCTGTCAGTGTCCTTCTGCGTTACGCATTTTTGATGCCGACACATCTTAAGTTGGCTGGAATCTGCCTTGGGCGCCTCCTCGATGGGGGGGGGGGGGAGAACCAGATACAAAACATTTAGCAAGCAAACAAACTTGCTTGTGTGAACCACAGAGAAGTCCGACTGATGGCGGCGTCCAGGATGGGCCAATGCACACCTGTGTGAAGCAGATGTCCTATGAGATGCTCTTCTTGTCTTAGGTTTGCTCATTCGTGCACAGGAGCATCTTTTGCACGGGGAACACATGAGGTTGGAGGAGGCCTTGAACCTTTTAACTTTATTTCTACCCAAACATTGCATATACGCAACAGGGATCAAATGCGTACACCTCTGGGTTGGGCAGAAATGGGTTAAGAACAAACAAACAAGGTAGTTTAGAGGATTCACAGCAGCTGCTGCTACAAAGAAACCCTGAACAATCCCACTGCGGGCGCAGGTGGTCAATTTGCCTGCCTCTGGATCTTGGCCAGTATCATTTCTTCTTTTAAAAAAAAGGATAATATGCGCCTTTAATATACAGGGGCTGGTAAAAATGGCAACAACCAATAAGCAGCTCCCTTTTCTTTCACTATTTCAGACATTCTTAACAGCAAGCTTTGAAATATTTATCAATATAATTGTTAGCACACTCTCTGTCTTTTTGCTCGTAAGCCCAGAAGCCTGGAGGAAACATCTGTCTAATTCTACAGTTCACAAAGGCATTTTTTGGAAACCTCCGCAAATGAAGCCAAACAGCTATTTCTGCACAAGAGTCACACCGACGGAGTCAGGGCTTCAAATCATTTGTCCTGTGGGTATCACACCCTTCCTCCAGGTAACTTGAGGAGCCCACATGGGGCTTCATTTTATCTTCACAATAGCCTTGTAAGGTAGGCTAAGGGTCCAATAGCATCTAACTTTCCAGCACTGGTGCAGCCGCAACGCAGCCCCAAGGTAAAGGACCAAATGTTCCCTTACTTTAAAGAGACCTCTGCAACTGCCTCCCCAACACTGGATGCAGTGCACACCCTATTGGTACAGCTGCACTGGCACTGGAAAATTAGGATTGGGCCCTAAGTTGAGAGAGAGAGAGAGAGAGAGAGACTGACCTACGGCCATCCAATCAGCTTGATAGCTGAGCAGGGATTCGACAAGCTTGGATCCATCTAGCCCAGTGTTTCTCAAACTGTGGGTCGCGACACACTAGGTGGGTCACAAGCTGATTTCAGATGGTTCCCCATTCATTTCAATATTTTATTTTTAATATATTAGACTTGATGCTAACATGGTATGTGGCTGCATTTGGGGAAATGTTACAGACATGTACTTTTAACAAGCTACTATATATATATATATATATATATATATATATATATATATATATATATATATATATACACACACACACAAGAGTCACACCGACGGAGTCAGGGCTTTGAATCATTTGTCCTGTGGGTATCACACCCTTCCTCCAGGTAACTTGAGGAGCCCACATGGGGCTTCATTTTATTTACTGTTCATTTTATTTTAACAATGACAGTAAACAGGACTGACTTCTGGGTAAGAGTGGATAGGACTGAAGCCTAGGATTGCAAAAAAAAAAAATTTCCTGACTGATGACGTCACTTCTGGTCATGACATCAATTCCAGTGGGTCCTGACAGATTCTCATTGTAAAAAGTGGGTCCCGGTGCTAAACGTGTGAGAACCATTGATCTAGCCCACTTTCACTACCAGCCAACCTCCATGATCTGCTGCTGAGCTGGGCTGACTCTTAGATCAGGGGTGTCAAACATAAGGTCCGGGTGCTGGTTGCAGCCGTGGAAGCTCTTTATCCAGCTCTTGGGCTCTTCCAGCACCACCATCTCAGCTGCTGAGCTGGGCTGAGGTGCCACTGCTAAAGGGCAGCCCACATGATAATTGGGCTCTACCATATCATGAAAATATGCTCAAGATTTGCTTATTTTCATTTGCTACTAACAAGTGAGAACACAGTCTAAGTGAGAGCCAGGGTGGTGTATTGGTTTGGGAGGTGGACTTAGCCCTGGATGATCCAGGTTCAGATCCCCCCCTCAGCCACAAAGCTTCCTGGGTGACCTTGGGCCAGTCACTTTCTCTCAGCCTCACCTACCTCACAGGGTTGTTGTGAGGACAAGAAAGAGGGGAGGAGCAGCTGTGTAAACCGCCCTGAGCTCTTTGGAGGAAGGGCGGTATAAAAAGGTGAAAAATAAATAAATTTCTTATTTCTGGTCATGACCCACGTAATGGCATCACTTCCTGTTTTATGACATCACTTCTGGCCCTCAGCAGGCATCATGAATGAGGCATCTGGCCCTCAGCGGCTATTCGACCCGCTGTAGGAAATGAGTTTGACACCCCCGACTTAGATCCTTTTGTAATCAGATATGTCCGAGGTTGAACCAGGCCAGTGCTGTCTCACTGAGCTGAAGTCCCTCCTCCAAGGTGATAAGAGGAAGCTCTTCCAGACCTGAGGGCATATATTCAGCCTTGCTGAACCTAAGCAAGAGCAGGCCTGCTCAGTGCCTGGAGGGGTGATCACAGGTGAACTTCTAGGGTAAAATGAAGGTGGGGTGTAAAAGCAGTAAATCAAAATATGGAGCTGTTTTGTACTTTTGTCCCCTCCAGCACAATATTGTGGGCAGCAAACCTCTGAGGACTTGAGAGACGTATTCTCCAGTTCTGCTATACTGGGACCCCCAGATTCCAGGCAAAGCAAGCAGTCTAACAGTTGAGTTATGCCCCCCTTGCCCTTATGAGAGGAATGAAAGCACTGAAAGCAAGTTTCAAGGTGCAAATTAAGTCCCAAGAGATGGAACCAGGTCAGAAAAGGAAAAAAAATGTGGGAGGCAGGGGTAAAAGAAATCCACCTCTTCTCGTAGGTGCATGTGCTCGAGAGGTCCTCTTGCACATCTCGTGCGACTTGCCTCCGCTGTCAAGCAAGCCTGATCTGTCATCACAGCATTCAATCATCCTAGCTAGGAAATCCACCTCTTCTCGTAGGTGCATGTGCTCGAGAGGTCCTCTTGCACATCTCGTGCGACTTGCCTCCGCTGTCAAGCAAGCCTGATCTGTCATCACAGCATTCAATCATCCTAGCTAGGAAATCCACCTCTTCTCGTAGGTGCATGTGCTCGAGAGGTCCTCTTGCACATCTCGTGCGACCTGCCTCCGCTGTCAAGCAAACCTGATCTGTCATCACAGCACTCAATCATCCTAGCTAGGAAGTGCGCTCACATTGTCCTAGGGCACCAAATCACATCTCCACAGGAGTCTATAACCGCTGACTTGCTTATAGCACGCAGGTTTATAACCCACAGAATGGCAACACAAGAAAGATGCTCCCTGCCAGTTTTTGCAAACATCTTTCACAGGGCCACACAAAAAAGTGCGTCCCCTTTTTGGAAGACCCTTCAGTGCTTCTTGATAAGATCTGTCCGTACTCTTTAAAATGACATCAGTGATCGGTGATGACGTCGCATCACCAAATCTGCTTCATGACTTTAATAACTTGTTTGATTTCATGTGCCGATACGGCCACGTACCGATATCGTGGGTGTCGAATCACATGGGACAGATGCAACATCACAACACCTGGTCACTCATGTCCGGGCTGCTGTTTGGGTGGAAGAGCCCATGCAACTAATTAAGGAAAAAGAAACAGCTGAGATAAGAAACCATAGTGCTGGACGATTCTCTGTACCGTGCTCTAAGTCAGGAGTGGGCAACCTTTCGGGGCAAAGGGCCAGGATGTTTGGTGAGGACGTCATCACTGAACTTCTGAGCTCCTGGAAGTGGCGGCACAGAGTTCAGGAGACCTCCTACCCCATTTGCCGCACACCAGACCAGGAATGGCAAAGTGACTCCGCCAGCATGGGAAATTGGGTGGGATGCTTCGCCTCCCAAGCCAAGCTCCGTTTAGGCCGGACGACTTTAGGTGACAGGCCAGATCTAGCCAGTGGGCCATAGGTTGCTGACCCCAGCTCTAAGTCTTCCTCTGCAAACCCCCTGCAACCATGCTTCTACACCACGGAGCAACTTTCCAATGATGCTATTGCAATGATGTCTCTGCTGTCACAATGGGGCACCTCTAATGCCTGCCCTTAGTTCCCCCCCCCCAATGATTGGCTCTCCCTGCCATTTTGCTCACGACTGTCGTTTTCCCCCATCAACACAGCATGTTCAAGAGCATTAAATAAAAAAGTAGTAGTCACTGGGCGTGTGTGATAAATGCCCTGTTTCTCTCCCCCCACCCCATTTTCTCTACTTTGGGACATCAATAAGTCACCAGAAGTTCCTGTGAAGGTTCAGCAGTCTAAAAAGCTGCTGGGACATCCTCCACCTTTGTTGGAAATGCCATTATCAGCCAACCATGCATGTTTGTGGGTTCAGAGTCCGTCTCCCTGCCCAGGGTGCGTGTTTGCACCAGCTGGAGAGTCTATCTGTCCAAAGGAGATATGAGATATGGAGAAGCCTGGCAGGCTCCACTCCTCCAACTGGAGAACGGTGTGACATCATCAGGTCAGAATGGTATGACATCATAAGCATCCTCGGTTACTTAAGTTCCAGCACAGGGATTCCTGTGGGTGCTGTCTTACAGATCTAACCTTGAGTTGCAAAAAGTACACCCACGGACTCTCCTGCAAGTGCAGGGACCAGGATTCCTCCTACAATGTGTGGGACTGGGGGGGTGCCTGTGATTTGCTCTTGAGTAGCATCTCAGCTCCATCTGCTGGACGTTACTAGTTGCTGCACCTAATTTGGTCAGGTTCTTTCTTTCTGTGCCCCTGACCAAGGGCAGGCATCTTAGGGGAGGGCACCAGGATGAGGTCTCTTGTTATCTGGTGTGCTCCCTGGGGCATTTGGTGGGCCGCTGTGAGATACAGGAAGCTGGACTAGATGGGCCTATGGCCTGATCCAGTGGGGCTGTTCTTATGTTCCATCAGCAGGCTTGGACGCCCCCCCCCCCCCGCCTTTCCCGTTTGGTTTAATTCTCTTTCTTTTGGGTTTTTAACAAACTAGTTATCTTTCGACTTTTGGCCTGCCTGATCCATGTTTGCAGTGGTTTTCAACTGGTGCGCCACGAATGGTCCCCAGGTGTGCCACGGGAATTTGGGAGAGGGTCATTTATCAATAGGACCATTAGGGGACAGCACAGTGTGCCTTGTCAATTGTCAAAAAGCTGATGGTGTGCCTTGATCATTTGAGTGCCTTGCCAGTGTGCCGCAAGATGAAAAAGGTTGAAAATCACTGGTCTAGTCCAGGGGTGTCCAAACCCCGGCCCTGGGGCCACTTGCGGCCCTCGAGGTCTCTCAATGCGGCCCTCAGGGAGCCCCCAGTCTCAAATGAGCCTCTGGCCCTCCAGAGATTTGTTGGAGCCCGCACTGGCCCGACGCAACTGCTCTCAGTGTGAGGGCAACTGTTTGACCTCTCACAGTTCTCGCGTGAGCCACAGCCTTACAGGATGAGGGCTCCCATAAGAACATAAGAACAGCCCCACTGGATCAGGCCATAGGCCCAACTAGTCCAGCTTCCTGTATCTCACAGCGGCCCACCAAATGCCCCAGGGAGCACACCAGATAACAAGAGACCTCATCCTGGTGCCCTCCCTTGCATCTGGCATTCTGACATAACCTATTTCTAAAATCAGGAGGTTGCGCATACACATCATGGCTTGTACCCCGTAATGGATTTTTCCTCCAGAAACTTGTCCAATCCCCTTTTAAAGGCGTCCAGGCCAGTCGCCATCACCACATCTCCTCTGCTTGCTGTTTCACGTCTGTGATGCAGTAGTGGGAGCAAAGGAAAGGCCAGCCTTGCTTTGTGCAAGGCCTTTTATAGGCCTTGAGCTATTGCAAGACCTTCATTCATTCATATAAGTTCATCTTTAATATATTCACTTATGTAAACTTATGTAAATTTATTCAAATTTTAAATGTGAATTATTTTTTTCCCCCAGCCCCCGACACAGTGTCAGAGAGATGATGTGGCCCTCCTGCAAAAAACTTTGGACACCCCTGGTCTAGTCCATCTACTCACGCTCTCCACCCAGTTAGGGCGCAATCCTAACCAACTTTCCAGCACTGACATAGCGGTGCCAACGGGGTTTGAAATGAATCCTGCAGTGGGGAGGCAGTCAGGAGGGCCTCCTCAAGGTAAGAGCAGGTTTGTTACCTTACCCTGGGGCTGCATTGCGGCTAGGTCAGTGCTAGAAAGTTGGCTGGCCTGATGGATGGTCAGCTTTAGTCACTCGCTCACAGATATTATTTTATTTATTTTATTTTTCACATTTTTATACCGCCCTTCCTCCAAAGAGCTCAGGGCGGTTTACACAGCTGCTCCTCCCCTCTTTCCTGTCCTCACAACAACCCTGTGAGGTAGGTGAGGTTGAGAGAAAGTGACTGGCCCAAGGTCACCCAGGAAGCTTTGTGGCTGAGGGGGGGATTTGAACCTGGATCATCCAGGTCTAAGTCCACCTCCCAAACCACTACACCACCCTGGCTCGTAGGCTCGTCCGGCTCGTCAGGTCAGATGAAACCAAAACCTGAGACTTCTGCAGTGAGGACTGTGGATGTCACAGAGCCATGGAATATGGGGTCAGAGTCTGGTATCAGGGATTAGGTGCTGTAATAGGGGAAGGGTCCCCAGTGAGCCGGTGGAGCTCAGTGGCCAACCTAAAGTCATTTAACCTTAACTTTTGCTGTCCATCTACCAGAGAAAAGCAGCAAAAGGGCTGACAAAGCAGGGGGTCATTTTTGGCAATGGAGCAAAGCCTACTAGCAAAGCCAGGAAGGTGCATCGTCAGCCGATAGAAAGCTGACATTTGGTATGTCCTATTTGCTACAGCAGTCTGAAAACGCAAAGGTTTTACGCCTGTCACTTGGAACCGGGGCCATGAACATCCTAGACAGAGTGACACTGTCAAAAGTGTCTGTCGTATCAACAGAAACAACATCTCATAGGAAGTGAAAAGCAAAGCGTCGCAAGGATGCAGCTGCTCTTAGTCGGAGGGATGTGCGATTTCCCCCTCGAGGCATTTTAACAATCCCCAGGTGTCGGGGTCAGGAAGGAAGTCTGGTGGCAGCTGCAAACGGACACCTGTCTCCAGATTGCACGCGGTGTTTATTCACGACAAAAACCTCTCGGGATGGCATCAGGTCAGCCAAGACAGGCACCGGCTGAAGTCTGTCAGCCAATCAAGTCAGTCCCCTAACCCCACAAATGGGTACAGATTGGGCAAGAAACCTGTGCACCATCACAGGGACTCCTCCTGACCACTGGAGAGCTTGTGGGGGGGCATAGTGCAGGGCTCTGCCCCAAGGCCTCTCCAGTGACCTGGCACTGATTCTGTGTCTCACTTTCCTTTCTAAACTAAAAAGCTCAGTGATTTTCAACCATTGTGTCATGGCACATTGATGTCAGCTAGAGGGGGACCAGAGTGAGCACTGTCTACCCTGAGTCAGCAGTTTGCCCACCCTCGCTTTTATGGGTCTTTGATGTATCTCCACACTGATTCTTTAATTTTGCACACCAGTATATATTCCGGACATAATTGCCCACCCTGAAAAAAAAATAGTCACCCACCCACCTCTAGAACCCCGACCACAGGCCTGATTGGTGTGCTGCGGGAGTTTGGGGGAAGGTAATTTATTAGTAGGGGCATTAGAGATGCCCCCCCACCCCCACACTGGCAGCACGGTGTGTCTTGTTAATTGCCAAAAACCCAATGGTGTGCCCTGACCATTTCTGCACCTTGTCAATGAGCCATGAGATGGCAAAAGACTGAAAATCACTGCTCTAACTTCTCAAGACCCCTTCTGTAAGAAAGAGGTTCCACCCTTTGATCATCCCCATGGTCCTTCTCTGTTCTACTTCCAGCTGGGTGTACAGCATTACTCCAAATATACCTGTTGCCCCACGTTTCCATATTTACTAGAGACTCTTCCCTATTTGTCTGTACTCTTTCCCTGGCAAATGACTCTCTCTCTCTTTTGTCCCTGTTTCCGCCTGGAGGGGATGCCTCGTTAAAATGTTGGTAGCTTGGAGTTGTTCAGGTTGTCATTCTTCAGGTTTCAGCTCCCTCTGCAGGATCTCTACAAGTTAAACATCTGAGTGGGAGGTGGAGACATTTTGTCTCTTGTACGCTCACAGGTAAGCTACACAACATGACACCCTGTTTCACGCTATTCTGCAGACCCGGAGTGCGCGCGATGAGCTGCAGAGAGTGCATTTCAGAATGTACGTTGCTTCAAGTACAGCTTTCACCAAAACAACTGCTACCACCTTACAATCAATACACGGTACTGAAGGTGGGGGAAGAGATTTCAGTTGAGGGGAGTGGGGAATGCAGTATAGGGGCATCTCCTACAATAGCAGCAGTAGCATAAGAGCATAAGAAAAGCCCAGCTGGATCAGGCCAAAAGCCCATTTGGCCCAAACTTCTGTATCTCACAGTGGCCCACCAAATGCCCCAGGGAGCACACAAGACAACAAGAGACCTGCATCCTGGTGTCCTCCCCTGCACCTGGCATTCTGGTCCAACCTCCTGCATCTCACAGTGGCCCACCTGAAGCCTCAGAGAGCATACAAGACAAGAGACCTGCATCCTGGAGCCCTCCTGCCTTTGCAGCTATTTTCAAAAATTTCATTAAGAAGCATCGGGTTCACTAAGAGGCCAACTGAGAATTTTGCCTAGGTGTAAAAGCTCCTGGATGCAGATGGATGGGGATGAATGACAGGAGAGAAGTGTAAGTCTGGTACATGCCTCCTGGTGGGGACTGCTTGCTTTGCTTAACGGAATGAGGCTGCAATCCTAACCACATTTACCTGGGAGTAAGCCCCATTAACTAGAATAGTACTTATTTCTGAGTACACATGAATGGGATTGGGCTCTGAGAGGTTACTGCAGACACCGGTGGCGGACATGTCAACGAGCCCTGTTTCTAGCAATCATGAACAGTTAAAATCATGCACTCCAATATGCTTTTTAATATAGGAGCACATCTGTGGGTCTCTTGATTCTGCTCGCAAACATGAAAGCAGAGTAGCTGACTATTTCAGGATCTCCCACCTTTCAAACTTTTATCCGTTTGTTCTGAACTTTTCTCAACCCCTCCAAGAGTCTGAGATGAAACGTACTTCGCGCAAAACAGTTTCAAAGTTGAAATAGATGGCAGGAGGAGAAGAAAACACTCAAATGAAGAAATATAACGTTTTTAAATCATATAGGCTTTGTGGGCCATGACTATGGTAGCACTGTGGGGGGGATATGTATGGGGTGGCCTCCGTTCTAGCCTAGCACCCTGACCCCTGTGCATACAAGAGGAGGAGGGATAAGCAGACCACTTATGGCACAGAGCACCATTCAAGTTTTCCCAGTTGGGTCTGTGTTCTGAGTTCCAGTAAGAGAAAAAAAATGACTGTATGTGAACATCAGCCACCTCTGTTTGGGGTGACCGTGTTCTTTCCTCCACCTGAGGGTATGAACCTGCCCCCCCCTTGGGATGAGGGGCTGGGTGGGGTACAGGCCACAATTGCCTAGACACAAATTTCTAATCTGCTACAAGGGACTGTAATTTTCCTACCATTTGTGCCCCCAAACTGCACCCACCATTGGTTTGATCATATTTTAAAGATGATAGCTAGAAAGAAGGAAAGAAAGAAGGAAAGAAAGAAAGAAAGAAAGAAAGAAAGAAAGAAAGAAAGAAAGAAAGAAAGAAAGAAAGAAAGAAAGAAAGAAAGAAAGAAGGGAGGAGGAGAGAGAGGCATTCTTGTAAATATAGAAAATGTAAATATTCTGAGATAGAGAGAGAGATAGAGAGATAGGGGAGGGAGGGAGAGAGAGAGGCATTCTTGTAAATATAAAAAATGTAAATATTCTGAGATAGATAGATAGATAGATAGATAGATAGATAGATAGATAGATAGATAGATAGATAGATAGATAGATAGATAGATAGATAGATAGATAGATAGATAGGGGAGGGAGAAAGAGAGGCATTCTTGTAAATATAAAAATGTAAATATTCTGAGATAGATAGAAGTCTATCTCAGAATATTTACATTTTTTATATTTACAAGAATGCCTCTGTGTGTGTGTGTGTGTGTGTGTGTGTGTGTGTGTGTGTGTGTGTTAGTGTGTGTGGTATCTATTACAAATGCTGCAAACTTTGAACCCTGAAATAGTCAGCTACTCTGCTTTCATGTCTGCAAGCAGAATCAAGAGACCCACAAATGCGCTCGCAGAAGTGTGAACTCTTGCGTGCGAATCGAAGGCTCGCAAAGGTTCCTTTCCCCCCCCCTTCATTTGAACCTTGCAGGCCTTGAAGGTTCAATCTTTTTGTGAGCATGCTTGAGCCTTTGCAAAGACTTGAGTCTTGTTTTCATTCCCCATCTGAATAAGTGCAAAAGCGCAGCCTGCTTGTGTGCCAGCCTAACTAACTAAATAAATAAATGTTTTCTTGTTATCTAAATCTTACAGCTTGGTTTGGGGGGGGGGAGAAAGGCTGTTTGATAGAATTTATGTTTAAAAAAATAAATCCCAACATTGAATTTACCCCATACATCACAGCATAGCACACTCTTGTAAAATTACTGATTTTTTTTATTCTCTCTCTCTCTCTCTCTCTCTCCCTCTCTCGCTTTTTATGTTCCCAGTGGCATTTTAAAAGGTCCAAGAGATAACATTAAAATAATGTTAAAAGCTGAGAACTGTTATTAGATAAAAGCGGGCCTAGCACATTAGGAGGTGTTGAGTTAATAGGAAAACAGCTTTGATTCACTAGCCTCTGTCTAACACACCAGTACAACAGAAGTATAAAGGCAATGAACAACTCCCCTCTAATCACCCCCTCTGTTAGCGGCAACTATAAGCAAATTGCTAGTGAGGATTAAGTGGGGAGAGTATCACAGGATCAGTGTCAAACAGAAAAAGGGCTCAATTTGTGAGCGATCATGACTGTAATTGCTTCCTTAAGAGCTTTAGGAATTGCTAAGTGGAGTCTTTTGGAGTGTGGACACAGCATAGGTGCAGGAGGGGAGGAGGGACCGGCGCCTCGGGAAGCTGTAAATGTGCCCGTGGATAATCTCCGCCATCGATGTGTCTCAATATGTCTCAAATGTTCCAATTTCCTGGCACTTGACTCCTGTCAAAATGCCTCCATTTTGCCTCTGGAGGAGATCTGGGTGATGCTGTTTGAAAATGCGGTCAGCGTCAAGTTGCCGGTGTGCCAAGATGACCCTGTTTCCAGTGGCATAACTAAGGTAGGGCAGCTTGGGCATGAGATCCGGGCAGATATAGCGAAGGGCACCAGGACGCAGGTTGTGTCCTGTGTGCTCCCTGAAGCACTTGGTGGGCCACTGTGATATAGAGGAAGCTGGACTAGATGGGCTTTGGGGCTGATCCAGTGGGGCTCTTCTTATGTTCATCTTTGGAAGGTGGGGCCAGCTGCCACCACAAGTGGGCACTCCTATCACACTGTTCCTGCCCAGGGCACCACAGCCCCCCAGTTATGCCACTGTCTGGTTCTCCAACTTTTTGATGTCTCCATGGGCAAATGGGCAACAAAGGTTAATTTCAGGTCATTTTGGAATTACGTTCCCTACCAATTGGGGCTGCTGGAGCCTCACCCCAGCACCAGATATACCCCCCTCCCATTTGTAAATGGTACATAAGAACATAAGAACAGCCCCACTGGATCAGGCCACAGGCCCATCTAGTCCAGCTTCCTGTATCTCACAGCGGCCCACCAAATGCCCCAGGGAGCACACCAGATAACAAGAGACCTCATCCAGGTGCCCTCCCTTGCATCTGGCATTCTGACATAACCCATTTCTAAAATCAGGAGGTTGCACATACACATCATGGCTTGTACCCCGTAATGGATTTTTCCTCCAGAAACCTGTCCAATCCCCTTTTAAAGGCGTCCAGGCCAGACGCCATCACAACATCACAAAGAACTGCCTTGCCTCTAAAACAGTGTTTTCAATCTTTTTTTGTCTCATGGTACACTGACAAGGTACTAAAATGGTCAAGACACACCACTGGTTTTTTTGACAATTGACAAGGCACACCATGCTGTTGGTGGGGGCGGGGGCTCACATCCCCCAATGGCCCTACTAATAAATGATCCTCCCCCCCAAACTTCTGCGGCACACCTGCAGACCATTCACGGCACACCAGTGTGGCTCGGCCCACACTCTGTACAGGAGAGCAAACAGGACCAATTAGCACCTTTCTTAATTACAGGTGTGCATGGCTTCCAATCATCTACAAACCACGTATATGAGGGTTCTTTGGTGGTCTGTCAAAGAGCAAGCATGCCCCCAAAAAACCCACAGAGAGTGCACCGAAACCACCCCACCAGTTTCACCTGTGCACCTGAAAATGCTTCCCTGCTAATTAAATGCTTCCGTGAGTAATTTCTTTACTCAGCGTGTGGTCGGTCTGTGGAACTCCTTGCCACAGGATGTGGTGCTGGCGTCTAGCCTAGACGCCTTTAAAAGGGGATTGGACAAGTTTCTGGAGGAAAAATCCATTATGGGGTACAAGCCATGATGTGTATGCGCAACCTCCTGATTTTAGAAATGGGCTCTGTCAGAATGCCAGATGCAAGGGAGGGCACCAGGATGAGGTCTCTTGTTATCTGGGGTGCTCTCTGGGGCATTTGGTGGGCCGCTGTGAGATATAGGAAGCTGGACTAGATGGCCCTATGGCCTGATCCAGTGGGGCTGTTCTTATGTTCTTAACTACAATTCCCAGGAAGCCTTGCGGGTCTCTTGTTATCTGGTGTGCCCCTTGGGGCATTTGGTGGGCCACTGTGAGAAACAGGAAGCTGGACTAGATGGGCCTATGGCCTGATCCAGTGGGGCCATTCTTATGTTCTTATGCTACTCAGTGCTACTCAATGGCTGGAAATCATCCCAGAAGGCATTGCGCAGGGCCAGTTCTTGAGCGGCATTCTAGTTTGTTGCCAGCTCATCAAGATGCCTGCTGGGTCAGTACCTTCAGCAGCACTTTCACTTGCGCAAGTGGCGGTGGTGAGGTGGTTTTGAAATTCTGAAGCTCAGCAAGAGTGCTCTTGCTGAGCTTATTTATCACTTAACAACATGGTTGGTTACTGACGGACAACAGGGAGCATATCCTCAGCATTAAGCAATGCATATCTGTAATCAGATAGGGCTGTTCCCAACCTATAATGGAAGGGCTAAGGGTCTCCAGTGGAGATCATAGGTGTGCCAATAAGAACTCTACAAAGCACATGTTCCTAATTAGAGCTGCGAATGGGTGGGGTGTGCGCATCTTGTCCAGCTGAGATGACGAATACACTCACTCCTTTGCAGGGCTTCTGAATCCAAAGGAGGTTCCCAGTTAAATTATGGTATAGGATAAACTGTACCATAGGAGCGCATGCAGAAATGCTTGCACAGCAGGGCAGTCTGCTGTTCAAAGAAAAAAAACACAACAGTCAAGAGTGCAATCCTAGGCACCTCTACTTGGAAGAAAGTTCCATGAAGTTTGGTGGGGCTTACTCACAAGAAAGTGTGTACAAGGACTGCATCCTTAAAGTTGAAATCGTGTGTTCGCCATGAATTCACTAGGAGGACTTAGGTGAGTCTCTCTCTCTCTCTCTCTCTCTCTCTCCCCCCCAGCCTCTCCCAGGGGAATATTGTCCTCCCTCGCACGAAAAGAGCGCCAAGATAATGTTTACGGAGTGCTGAGCGTTATGTTACAGGCAACTACTAAGTAGTATTCATTATCTCTAGGCAGATGCTCCAGGTCACCGCTCTCATTGCCTTCACTCACTGCCTCCGAGACTCCACTTCCTGTTTTTAAAATTACAGGAGCAGGAGGAAGGAGAGAGGCAGCAACCATCCCCGACAGATGTGGGATTAGACCAGAGCCTGTGGACAGGCAGAGCAAGGATTGTAGCGGGCAACAAAGGCAGGGTTTAGGGCCCCCTCATTTACCACTGAAAGTGGCTACCACAGGGTCCACGAGAGGGGGTTGCAGGGGTTGCAGGGATGGGCCAAGACTTGGATGACTTGGACTCGAGTCATAAAAACATGCATTTTTGGTGGCTTGTAAGGACTTGCGTCACACGTGTCAAAAACCTGGGCACTGAATCAGGACGCAGAGGTTTTACCCTAAAAAGCATGTGCTTGCTTCCCCCCCCCCTTTAGGGGCCTGATTAGCTTTTCAGAAAGACTCCAACTGGAGTTAAAATGACTCAAAAAAAAACGGCTCTGGACGGCTGTCTGGACAGCTCTGGACAGCTCAGCTACGACCGCCACTGTTATGACTTGTGGGTGACACACGCCAAGGGGCAGAGACTTGGGACCTGACTCACGTCTTAGTTCTGTGGTTCTGGCCCAAGTGAGGAGATGCAGGGGGTACATTGTACCTGGGCCCAGGGTCAAAAAGGGAGCCCAGGAGCCAATGGAGGGGAGCAAACAGTTTCCTGGGGTCCCAGAAAATCTTTGCATAGATTGTGTGAAGATTAGCATTCACGTTTTGGGTAAGCCCACATAGTTTTATACATCCTAATTTGTAGAAATTATGATCCCATGATTGTATGAAATTATGATCCACTGGAGAAGGGAAGGGGCCCTAAAGAAACTTTGTACCCCAAAAGGGGCCCAAAATCAACTTTGTATCCCCTGATAGCATTCCTCTCAAAGGCCCTGGCTTTGTAGGAGGGCCACAGCTATGCTGGAAAACATTACAAGAGTTTGAGCCTATCCAGTCAGATTCTTAAAAACTTTTCCAAGGTATAGAGCTTCATGTATATCGCAAACTGCTCTGAATCTCCCCAGGCTCTCAAAAGGTGGTTGGCTACATGATGTTTGGAGAGATGTCCCTGCACAAGGAAAAGAGGTCTAAAGTCTCTTTGAGTAGAAAGAACTCACCCTTTGGTATTCTCTACGTCTCAGTCAATCATGACCACAGAATAAGAACATAAGAACAGCCCCACTGGATCAAGCCATAGGCCCAATTAGTCCAGCTTCCTGTATCTCACAGCGGCCCACCAAATGCCCCAGGGAGCACACCAGATAACAAGAGACCTGCAAGGCTTCCTGGGAATTGTAGTTAAGAACATAAGAACAGCCCCACTGGATCAGGCCATAGGCCCATCTAGTCCAGCTTCCTGTATCTCACAGCGGCCCACCAAATGCCCCAGGGAGCACACCAGATAACAAGAGACCTGCAAGGCTTCCTGAGAATTATAGTTAAGAACATAAGACCGGCCCCACTGGATCAGGCCATAGGCCCATCTAGTCCAGCTTCCTGTATCTCACAGCGGCCCACCAAATGCCCCAGGGAGCACACCAGATAACAAGAGACCTGCAAGGCTTCCTGGGAATTATAGTTAAGAACATAAGACCGGCCCCACTGGATCAGGCCATAGGCCCATCTAGTCCAGCTTCCTGTATCTCACAGCGGCCCACCAAATGCCCCAGGGAGCACACCAGACAACAAGAGACCTGCAAGGCTTCCTGGGAATTGTAGTTAAGAACATAAGACCGGCCCCACTGGATCAGGCCATAGGCCCATCTAGTCCAGCTTCCTGTATCTCACAGCGGCCCACCAAATGCCCCAGGGAGCACACCAGATAACAAGAGACCTGCAAGGCTTCCTGAGAATTATAGTTAAGAACATAAGACCGGCCCCACTGGATCAGGCCATAGGCCCATCTAGTCCAGCTTCCTGTATCTCACAGCGGCCCACCAAATGCCCCAGGGAGCACACCAGACAACAAGAGACCTGCAAGGCTTCCTGGGAATTGTAGTTAAGAACATAAGACCGGCCCCACTGGATCAGGCCATAGGCCCATCTAGTCCAGCTTCCTGTATCTCACAGCGGCCCACCAAATGCCCCAGGGAGCACACCAGATAACAAGAGACCTGCAAGGCTTCCTGAGAATTATAGTTAAGAACATAAGACCGGCCCCACTGGATCAGGCCATAGGCCCATCTAGTCCAGCTTCCTGTATCTCACAGCGGCCCACCAAATGCCCCAGGGAGCACACCAGACAACAAGAGACCTGCAAGGCTTCCTGGGAATTGTAGTTAAGAACATAAGAACAGCCCCACTGGATCAAGCCACAGACCCATCTAGTCCAGCTTCCTGTATCTCACAGCGGCCCACCAAATGCCCCAGGGAGCACACCAGATAACAAGAGACCTGCAAGGCTTCCTGGGAATTGTAGTTAAGAACATAAGACCAGCCCCACTGGATCAGGCCATAGGCCCATCTAGTCCAGCTTCCTGTATCTCACAGCGGCCCACCAAATGCCCCAGGGAGCACACCAGATAACAAGAGACCTGCAAGGCTTCCTGGGAATTGTAGTTAAGAACATAAGACCAGCCCCACTGGATCAGGCCATAGGCCCATCTAGTCCAGCTTCCTGTATCTCACAGCGGCCCACCAAATGTCCCAGGGAGCACACCAGATAACAAGAGACCTCATCCTGGTGCAAACATTGCAAATCACTTTGCAAGTTCTATGGAAATGTGCAGCTTGGTACATCAGATCTGTACCAGGGAGCCTCAGGTGCAAATCCCACTCAGACAGGAAGTTTGTTGGCCAGTTGCTCATATTGTACCTCAAAGGGTTGTTGTGAGGGTTAAAAGCAGGGTGGCATGCAGTGGCGTTCCTATCGGGGCAAGGGAGCAAATGTCCCAGGCGCCATGCCTTCAAGGATGGTGCCATCTTCCTCCCCCCCACTGCTGCCCCCTGCCCACAGATGGTGGGGGGAGGACTCTTGGGAGGGAAGCAGCACTCTGCAGTCCTGGTTCCAGGCTGGACAGAGACCAGTATCGCCAGTGGTGGCATGAAAATGTAATGAAATAGCAGCAGTACCAGAGACTCATCCTGAATTCCAGTCCTTCATCAGAAGCAACCTTGCCTTCCCAGTTCCCTCTTCCCCCCCTCAAAAGGCACCCGACCTCTAAAAAAAAATGCATCCTTTTAAAAGTCTGAAATTGGAAGGTGCTTTCTTTTTTTTAAAGTTCTGTATCATTCTTTTTTTCTCCTCTGCATTTAAGGTGCATTTGCAAAATTCACTGTGATATCCTGAAGTTCAGAATTCCTATTGGAAATTCAAATGGAGCCAAGTTCAAGGCATGACAAAACAACAGTGGCGCAGAATTCAGCTAATGGTTTTGTCACTGCTCGGTGCCCAAGCGCTGGGGGAACACAGACCCTCAGTGCAAGTGCCAAAGAATCAGAAGCATTCACAGGACCCCTGGGGCCTGATCATTGCATGAAGCCACGTGAAACTATCAGGCCGTTGTACGTTCTAGGTCAGGGCGGTCCAGGGTAGTGGTTCTCTATGTCTGTCCTTACTGGGATGTGCCAGAAATCAAACTGGGAACTGCCGGCAAGTCACTGAGCTACAGCCCTTCTCCCTTGATTCTGTGGATTCTAAGAGAGGTAGAGCTTGAGAGCTGGCTTGGCAGATCAGAGGGTGGATCCTGGTTTGGAAGGTTGACCTAGAAAATCAGAGGAACAGCCTGGGGGGGGGGGAACCTGACTGATGTGGAATAGACCAAACATCTCAAGCCAAGCCGAAATAACCCAACCTGCTGGATCGGTGGTTTCCAAAGTTACCAGGAACACAATAGTCCTGTAGGCTCTCCCTGCGCAGCCAAGTGCCACGATCCTGAAACATGATCAGGCAGCACACACAAGATGTAGTGTGTGTGAGTGGC
Source organism: Tiliqua scincoides (assembly GCF_035046505.1). NCBI lineage: Eukaryota > Metazoa > Chordata > Lepidosauria > Squamata > Scincidae > Tiliqua > Tiliqua scincoides. Next base: position 5,667,263 of record NC_089833.1, on the reverse strand, counting down.
TCCTGGGAGAGCCAGTAGGAGGGACCACCAGACACATCCCATAGCATCCCTGGAGTTCACCGTGGTGCCCTAAGGCGCACAGTTTGGAAACCACTGCGCTTAATTCTGGACTCTGAGGCTCCAGGTCAAATCCTGAGATGAAGCGACCGTAAGAATTAAGACTCTGAACAGGCTAGAAATTAGGAGAGAGGGGGCTTAATTCACTGCTGGTGGACCGGTCCTCCAGTGAATTTTCTGTATGGTGTAGTCATGGTTTGGGGGCTTGGGCTTAAACCTGGAGGTTCAAATCTGCTCAGCCATGAAGCTTCCTGGATGACCTTGGGCCAGCCACTCACTCTCAGCCTCACCTAACCTCACAGGGTTGTTGTGAGGACAAAAGGAAGGGAGAAACCATGTACTCCACCCTGAGCTCCATGGGAAAAAAGGCAGCATAAAAACGTGAAAAATAAACTATTTTGGTCCCAAACGTTGCCATTTATTAATTAAAAAATGACAGTAAATTGTCCCTTGGATACAACAGTGTTCTTGTTAACACAACTAAGAGAAAAGATCTCACAAATTTTTTTTAAAAAGAAACTTTACTACATCATATAGTGGTGGCTATAAGATTAATAATAGCAAAATATCAGAAGTTATAAAGAGATCAGATGAGAAAATAGTTAAACTCTGGGATCTTGCAAATAAAATAATATGAGGAATTAGGCTATATGTTTTATCAAGGGCAAAATAGGTTTAGAGGGCTGAAAGGAGTTTTATAGATTACTGGAATGACAAGCAAAAATCAATTACTGATCATCCATTTCTTTTGCTTCAATTAATATAAGAGCATCTTAGTTTGTTAGTGGTGACTATTCAAGGCAGTTACTATTTCTTTTTACTGTGTGCATTTTGTATTTATTAATACCACATTATAATAAAAGGCTTAAGACTTGGGATACTAATACTTATTGAAGAGATCAGTCCCTTGTTTAAATTTTTTTATTTCTACCCCACATTAAAAAAGGCCTCAAAGTGGCTAATAAAATGTAAACACCACAAGTTCTTTAAAAAATCAATAAATTGTAAAATCCTGAGTAGAAATAAACAGCAGACACTAAAACAAGGTGTGCAGCATGAACATGAAAAATCATTTTGCAGAGATCCTTCTCCGTGCACACATTTAAAGCCAGACAAAATGGATAGTTAAGATTTTTTTTTTTAAGGGCTGGAAGGGCAGAGACTCACAAGTCTCCTGTAGCAGGTAATTCCAAAGCCGGGGGGTCACCACAGAGAAGGCACTGTGTGCACACCAATCACATGTCAACGGCATGCATGGTCCTTGCAAAATTTCTCAATGGGGGAATTTCTCATATGGCAGTCAGTGGTGACCCCCAGGCCAGACCATCAAAAAAGTTTCATCAATACTTTATCTATTATTCAAGGAAAAAAGAAATCCCTGAGAAAGGAAGGTTAGGTAGATCCCACAGAGTTCCGAAGTAACAATCATATGCAAGTCTACTCAAAAGTAAACCCCAATGATTTCTATGGGACTTAGTCCTAGGTTAAGTGTGCACAGAATTTTAGGTATGGTTGTGTTTATAAAGAGATAAACTGTGGTCTTTCATCTATCCCAGATTTTTGTTTTTAAAATCAGTTTCATCTTTAACACAAGAACTTAACAAAATAAAAAGATAACGTGCTGGGCTTTAAAAAGGTTTCAGCAAACAAAGACGTGTAAGAATTTTTAAAAAAAACACATTTAAAACAATTTTTTTTTCCTCCAATTGGGGCCCTAATTTTTCCCGACGACCAATTAATTTTCACTTTGATACTTCTGGTTTTCACTGAATCAGCTTTGAAGTTTCAATCTAGATTACAAGCCTTGGTGTATATATCATTTAATAAATCTGTAATTGCATGGGGAAGGTGGGGGGGGGGAAGTGAGAATAGCAGTGAACCAAAGCAGTGATCCAATTTGAGAGATCACAATGGACGCACTCCCTCTTTGTAGTCTGAAAACTTGTAAGGCAATTGGCTACGCGGAAGACGCGAAATAATCAGATTCCTGAACATCAGTCAGTGTGACCTAATTTTTCACCAGAACAAAAATGTAATTGGTGACTGTTTAGCTGTGCACAGAGGAGTCTCCATCCTGTTTTCAGAGTTGATATTAGAGTAACTAATTATCAGAATCCAACATAATCTTACTATATACACAGACTCATCACTCAATTACTTAGGCAGACCGGATAAAAAGATCGCACTTGATGGAAGGCAAGTCAAAGGGCTGATTACAAAAGCCCTTTCTTATTTGCTACCGAACAAATTGTATTTTGTCATTGTGTTAGACCAATTAAATAACAAACGCTCACAGCAAAATGTAAAATAAAATGAATCAGTGGCCTATTAATTTTTTTTTTTTTTTGCTTTTTAATCTCATTTGATCCCTTTAGCCTTGAAAAGCATTGTGCTGCTTTCACATATCAAAACATCATATTGTTCACATTTATTCATGGGGGTTAAAAAAGAGAGAGAGAGAGAGAGAGATCCATGGAAGCAATCAATCAATGGCAAATTGGTCTAACAATGTACTCGCGCTCTGAAAACCCCGTACAAATATTCACGGAATCCTGCATATTTTAAAGCATCAACCGGCTACGCTCTCATCCTAATGACATTACAACATTTCTTTCGGGAACTCCAGGGGGAGGGAAAAAAAAAAGAATAAGAAAAAAATCGTTCTATCATGAGTGAAAAGTTCTCTGTGAAGATTAATTGGAAATTAAAGATGACAACCTGACTGCCATCACAAAGACTTCCTTCCCAGAGACACAAGCATCCCAACAGAAGGAAGCGCCTGACTTCAAGTTATGTGTTTAACTTAAGAGAGAGGTTTTGGTTTCCCCCTGAACACAAGTAAGCCGGAAAATCCAGCCTTGCTATAGAGAAAAAAAATTACTCTCTGCTGGAGACTATACAGCCAGCTGAATCACAGTGGAAAAGTCTTTTCGTGTGGCGGTTCCTTCTATGCACACCCAGCTTTGGGGTACCCAAGCGCATCTGTTTTTCTGACTGCATGCCTGTCGAGATCGCAATGCTTTAGAACTGCAAGACCTAAACACCCCACAATAAAACAGAGCGGCTTTAAACTTTCCAGTTTGGGGGGGGGGAGGAATATACATGCGCCGCTTTTTTCCCCCCTCATAGTTCTGAGACGGAGAGCCAGGATCTCTTTTTGCAGAGCTCACATTTCCCTGTGATATTAAAGACACAAATCATGCTCTCTCTCTCTCTCTCACTCACACACTTCTAACGCATCTATATTGATTCATTTAACGCAGGTGTTTTTTTGTTTTCTTTCTGTGCATTTTAAAATTAAATACTACAAAACAGAGTCTTGTTTCTTTATTTTCATGGGGGGAACAATGTTTCCAATTTAAAACAGGCAAGCAATCTATTTAATGCACAATAATAATATGATGCAACACTAGAAATCTATCAATACCTCTCTCTCTCTCTCTCTCTCTCTCTCTCTCTCTCTCTCTCTCTATATATATATATATATATATATATATATATAGTCTGTCTATCTATCTAGTCTGATATATATAATATCTATATCAGATTTTACACACACACACACACTAGAAGTCTATTGATATCAGACTATATATATACACACATATATATATCTATCTATATCTATATATGTAGTGTGATATCGATAGACCTAGTGTGTGTCTGTGTATGTATGCATGTGTATATATATATATATATATATATAGAGAGAGAGAGAGAGAGAGAGAGAGAGAGACTATACGAGCATATAGACTATATATATATAATGATATAGACCTAGTGTATATATACATATATAACAAGAAGTCTTCCTGCGAAGCACAAAAGGAAGCTGATTTTCAACACATCCCACAAAATTAAACCAAACCTCTTTTCTTTTTATACTGGCTGGACACATGACCTGGTCAGCGAATCAAATAGGAGAGCCAGACAAGATCACATGCAAGGCGTAAGCGATATTAACACCCCCTGGTAGTTGAAGCAAGTGAACCACAATTCACTTGGTACCAGCCTTCCCTGATTGCGTTTGCCATTATTGGAGGTTAAACCATTTGTCATGATGAGAGGAAAAAAAAGTTGCAAATGTAACAATTTATAGGAAACAGGATTCACTTCGCCAATTCAATCCCTTCCCCCATCATATTCCATAAAGACTTTTTAGCTTGCAAGACAAAAATAAGGGGGGGGAAGCCAAACACACATAGCTTGTTCCATTACCTATCATTAACTCCCATTTACTATCAATTTGCAAGCTCTCTATGCAATCAAGGTTTTGAAAGGGCCAATTTGAATTAGTTTGGAGAGCGGAAACAATTTCCTATCCCCCCTCCCTTGGAAAAATTAAACCAACCAACCCCCCCCCCCCAAAAAAAAAAACAACCCACAACAACAACAACATTCAGCTCTTTATCACGGCAAGAGGTTTCTCTCACTTTCCCAATTCAGCCTGAACTGTAGTTTCAGGAGTTAAACGCTAACTGTGATCAGAAGAAGGTTGTCCCTTCTCTTTTTTTTTTTTAAATTTTCCTTCTCGGTTTGATTCCCTCTCATGCCAACAGCCTCTCTTGTTTTTAAAACGTACACATACACTCACCCCACCGTGAAGCCCTTTTTGCAAGGTTGGGTAGCCCAAGAGTATGTGAGTGAAAAGCAGGGAGCTCCTTACAAAATAAAAATAATAATTAAAAAAATTAAATAAATTACAAGCATCTCCCCACCCAGGATGCGTGTTGCTCCTAAAGGCAAAGCATCAGGGCTATGTGGAAGGGAGGAGGGGGAGGAATGAAAAGATAGGAAATTAATAATCCAGCAGTCAGGCTCCTTCGGTGTATTAATCATGCTCCTTCTCGCAAGCTTGAGAGAAGCTGCGAATTGCACATGGAAAGGGTGGGGAAAGGACATCATTGGTTGATGATGCTCATTCCCATACATCCCAGCCAATCCTTTCTTTCCCCCTCCTCTTTTTTTTTTCTTCTTCTGCCTTAAGGTACAAATATATCTGTGAAGCAGTTACAAAACCTTGGAAGATGAGGAAAAAAAAAATCCATGTTCCCAGGGTAGGCGATGCTCGGACCGGTTAATGCACTCCCAACTTTATTTGAGCTGACTCGCCATTTGATCCCCCTGCGACAGGGTCAGCGAACAGCAAGCAATTCCAGGCGCCCCCTCCCCTCCAAATCATACCATAATCGAATTGCTGCCTATTTCCCCAACCTATAATGAAAAAGGCAACCCAAATCACGCAGGTGATGTTGGCGGCCTCCCCTTGCTGTCTTACATTATTACTGCCGTTTGCTTGCCTCCATTTCTCCTGTACTCTAACAATGAATATATTTCACAGCTCACTTGCTTGACTGTGTGGGTGGGATGGGAGAGACACCTACACGATATGAAAGAAAATCTAAAACAATAGGGATTGTGTGTGTGTGTGTGTGGCTGTGTAGGGCTCCTAATAGCCAGGCAATCTGGAGGTTCAGCAAGACAAGAACAAGTGATGCTTAAACTAGACTTTGTTATTTTTGCTTTTTTAAAAAGAAAATATATATTCACTAACTTCTCCATCAGCCGGTCATGAAACCACAACAAGTGATAAGGAGACATTCCACAAACTAGACCTTTCCTGCTGAGAACTTCAGGTGTCTATGTTGAAGAGTGAGATTCACAGCCCAATTCAAGGCAAGGATTTAAGTGGGGCTTACTCCCAGGCAAGTGGTATCAAATACAACTGAGAACTCCTGCAAGGAAAGCGCCCTACAGGTAGACCACAGCTGTGATACAAGGATATCTGCAAGAGGGATCTGAAGGCCTTAGGAGTGGACCTCAACAGGTGGGAAACCCTGGCCTCTGAGCGGCCCGCTTGGAGGCAGGCTGTGCAGCATGGCCTTTCCCAGTTTGAAGAGACACTTGGCCAACAGACTGAGGCAAAGAGGCAAAGCAGGAAGGCCCACAGCCAGGGAGACAGACCAGGGACAGACTGCACTTGCTCCCGGTGTGGAAGGGATTGTCACTCCCGGATTGGCCTTTTCAGCCACACTAGACGCTGTTCCAGAACCACCTTTCCGAGCGCGATACCAGAGTCTTTCGGGACTGAAGGTTGCCAACTTCACAGTGAGCCCCACTGAACGAAATGGAACTTCCTTCTGAGTAGACTTGCCTAGGATTGGGCTGCCACTCCTTGGACATCAGTCTGCACATGTGCCCAGTCTTTTACGTCCTGAGTTTGCATTCAACACACATTGCTAATCAAACCACAGGGCTGCTGACTAAATGTAATTCTGCAGATATTCATATCAGACAACAAAAGCATGTGGTGGAACACACTTCTCCTGCATGAGGGACCCCAGGTCAGTGTTGCCTATGGTTACTGGTGGTGACACACCAGGGTTTGGGCCAGGGATCTTCCCCCACCCTATGTGGAAAAGTCAGAGTCTGAGTTGGGGACCTTCAAGGTACAAGGCAGATGCCCCATGCCCTTCTGCAACCGCCACATCGCTCCAGTCGGGCACAGATAAGGCCCAATTTCCAATACATTAATCCAGAGGTTCCCAAACTGTGGCATCCTGACACCCCAGCAAGGGAAGCTCTGTCACTTCCCCCTTAAGAGGCAGGGTGACAGCAGCAATGGAACTTGCATGATTGTGTTGGCACTGGGCAAGAAAGGTCTTTTTTGTAACTTACTAGGGTTTTCTCTGCCTTCCTGGAGGGTGCGGTCAGCCCGCAGCCACCTCTGTGGGCATCCCAGCACCTCAGAAATGCTGTCAATTGCAACTGCAACCCATTTATGGAAGAAGAGGGTTGCAATCATGATCTACAGCATTTCTGTGGCAGGGGGGATGCGCACTAAGGTGGGCTGCAAGTTGTCCGCACCCTCCAGGGAGGCAGAAAGACCCCCGATAAGTTATCAAACAAAAAAAGGCCTTTTCATCCAGCAGCAGCACAATCATACAAGTCCCATTGCCATGTTGCCCTGCCCCTGCAAGGACTTACAAGGTCCTAAAGTCTCCCCAAGAGTCTGGTAACCTCTGCATTAACCAGTTAGGGCCTAATCCTACCCAACCTTCCACCGCCGATGCAGCAGTGCCAATGGGGTCTGCGCTGCATCCTAGAAGGGGGGCAGTCACAGAGGCTTCCTCAAGGTAAGGGAATGTTTGGTCCCTTACATCCCTCGGGGTTACATTGGCGCTAGAAAGTTGGATAGGATTGGGCACAAGCTGCCATTTCTCTTGTCATAAAGTCTTCTGGATCAGGCCAAAACAGTCTTCCTCTGTCTCACAGTGGCTTACCAGATGCCCCAGGGAGCAGACAAGACCACAGGAGACCTGCATCCTGGTGCCACTCTCTTTGTATCTGGTATTTAGAGATGGCCTACTTCTAAAACTAGGAGGTTGCACATACCCAACATGGCTGGTAATCTATGATGGACTTTTCCTCCAGAAATCTGTCCAATCCCTTTTCCAAGGCATCTAGGCCAAGAGCCACCCTCTTCTCTCATCAGGCAGTTTCGTTAGTCCCATTATTTGCCAAATCCTCTTAAAACACTTAAAAGGTGCCAGGGTGTCTTAACGCACATCTAGTTCTGGGAGAACACCTGCACACCCCATGTGTACCCCTTGGAGTTCCAAGGAAGAAAAGAGAGATAAGTATAGTATTCAATCACCAATACAAACAGTTTAACTAATTTCACATAAGAACAGCCCCACTGGATCAGGCCACAGGCCCATCTAGTCCAGCTTCCTGTATCTCACAGCGGTCCACCAAATGCCCCAGGGAGCACACCAGATAACAAGAGACCTGCAAGGCCTCCTGGGAATTGTAGTTAAGAACATAAGAACAGCCCCACTGGATCAGGCCATAGGCCCATCTAGTCCAGCTTCCTGTGTCTCACAGCGGCCCACCAAATGCCCCAGGGAGCACACCAGATAACAAGAGACCTGCAAGGCCTCCTGGGAATTGTAGTTAAGAACATAAGAACAGCCCCACTGGATCAGGCCATAGGCCCATCTAGTCCAGCTTCCTGTATCTCACAGCGGCCCACCAAATGCCCCAGGGAGCACACCAGATAACAAGAGACCTGCAAGGCCTCCTGGGAATTGTAGTTAAGAACATAAGAACAGCCCCACTGGATCAGGCCATAGGCCCATCTAGTCCAGCTTCCTGTATCTCACAGCGGCCCACCAAATGCCCCAGGGAGCACACCTGATAACAAGAGACCTGCAAGGCCTCCTGGGAGTTGTAGTTAAGAACATAAGAACAGCCCCACTGGATCAGGCCATAGGCCCATCTAGTCCAGCTTCCTGTATCTCACAGCGGCCCACCAAATGCCCCAGGGAGCACACCAGATAACAAGAGACCTGCAAGGCCTCCTGGGAGTTGTAGTTAAGAACATAAGAACAGCCCCACTGGATCAGGCCATAGGCCCATCTAGTCCAGCTTCCTGTATCTCACAGCGGCCCACCAAATGCCCCAGGGAGCACACCTGATAACAAGAGACCTGCAAGGCCTCCTGGGAGTTGTAGTTAAGAACATAAGAACAGCCCCACTGGATCAGGCCATAGGCCCATCTAGTCCAGCTTCCTGTATCTCACAGCGGCCCACCAAATAACTCAATTCAGAAAATTAGCTAGTCCAACCAAGGTATTTTCTAGGGATATTTACAGGATCTACTTTTGACAGATTCTGAGGATCTTTTGTACCAAATATGTTGCCTGGAGTGGAAATCAAAACCTTGGACTCTGTTATTTTTGTAGAGGGATATTGATGGGATTTTGCAAGCCAGGTGAAGGGGGAATCCTGTTCCCCTCCCTTTTTTTTGCAGTAAAAACACACCACAAGTAAATTAAAAATGAATCCCCACCACCACAAAAAAGAAAACCCATTTTTAAATGTATGTTTTTATTTCCACTAATGCACAACGGAGCATTTGCACAAATATATTATTTTTTTTAAGTTATCAAATTATACTTTGAAAAACCGTGAACGGTTCCTTCCTGTAATTTAGGTCAGGCATGGCAAAACCTATTCCAATATCCCGAAGTCCACAGGTTCTGCCAGAATTAAATCTGAATGAAACCCAGGGGATTTCAGAATCTCAGAACACTAACAAGATGGAATGAAGGTGATGTGCTCAACCCTAATACACTCTCACTTGCTGCACTTCCCCACCCCTTTCCTTATGTCTGCTTAAATCTAAGCTCCTTGCTCTTTTGCTCCAAGATCTCATAGCCCTGGGCAATTCATCAATAGCAGATGCAAGGTTTCATTAAGATTTTCCGTATTTCATACACAGAACTATACACTTAATAAGAGAACAACAGCACAACCCTATGCATTTACTCATTAGTAAGCTCCACTGCGTTTAACTGGACTTGCTCCCAGGCAAGGATTGCAGAGAAGCACCGTGGAGAAAATCTCTGTTATTTTGCAGGAAAATTTCCACTTAATACTTGCAATGCTTTTCCAAGTCACAGAACTATATAAAACAACCCTTTAGTATCAGGCTAAGCTAAGCATCAAAGGGAGGAGGGAATCATCTGCATTAAATTCTTCCTTCTTGCTGAAATTAGCCCAAGCAGCAAAAATGGCTATTTAGCACCAAAATGGCACCTACATGAACATCCCAAGAGGGTTGGATGGCAATCTCCTCATGGGAAACTTCTGAGGGATTCCAAGAGGGTCTTGTTAGGCAGAAACATCTGGAAATTTTTAAGGATAGAAAAAAGTTTGTTGTCCCTGTCCCTGTCCCCCCCGAGATATACAGCTCAGGGTAATTCTGCACACCTGTCCCCTCATGGTCAGTCAAGGTCTATGGCATAGGGCAAGGGTGCCCAAACCCCGGCCCGGGGGCCACTTGTGGCCCTCGGGGGCTCCCAATCAGGCCCTCAGGGAGCCCCCAGTCTCCAATGAGTCTCTGGCCCCCTGGAGACTTGCTGGAGCCTGCGCTGGCCCAACGGAACTGCTCTCAGTATGAGGGCAACTGTTTGACTCTTGCCTGAGCTGTGGGACATAAGAACATAAGAACAGCCCCACTGGATCAGGCCACAGGCCCATCTAGTCCAGCTTCCTGTATCTCACAGCGGCCCACCAAATGCCCCAGGGAGCACACCAGATAACAAGAGACCTGCAAGGCTTCCTGGGAATTGTAGTTAAGAACATAAGAACAGCCCCACTGGATCAGGCCAAAGGCCCATCTAGTCCAGCTTCCTGTCTCTCACAGCGGCCCACCAAATGCCCCAGGGAGCACACCAGATAACAAGAGACCTCATCCTGGTGCCCTCCCCTACATCTGGCATTCTGACTTAACCCATTTCTAAAATCAGGAGGTTATGCATACACATCATGGCTTGTAACCCGTAATGGATTTTTCCTCCAGAAACTTGTCCAATCCCCTTTTAAAGGCGTCTAGGCTAGACGCCAGCACCACATCCTGTGGCAAGGAGTTCCACAGACCGACCACACGCTGAGTAAAGAAATATTCATGGCCTTTTATAGGCCTTGAGCTACTGCAAGACCTTCATTCGTTCATATAAGTCCCATCTCTAATAAATTCATTTATGTAAATTTATTCAAATTTTAATGCAAATTAATTCTTTTTCCCCCGCCCCCCCAACACAGTGTCAGAGAGATGATGTGGCCCTCCTGCCCAAAAGTTTGGACACCCCTGGCGTAGGGGGAGGAGTAGGGCATTCTGCACCCAGGAAAATAACCACACCAGGGAGAAAAGATCAAGAGGGACCAAACTGCTGGAGAAGGGATTTATTCAGGGGTCTCTTCAGAGGGATGCATGTATCAGAGAGGAGAGCCAAAGTATCCAGTGTCCACCATCAAGGACTGATACTTGGGGGGGGGGGGAGTCTTCCACGTTTCCTCTAGAGGGAACTTCTATTGGGGGGGGATGTACAAGAAGCTCTGCTCCCAAGCTTCTCTTGCCCCTTGGTAGGCTTCTTGGGCTCTAATGCCCTGTCTCCACTCTGCTGGGGGACCCTTGGATGTTGCAACCTGTGTGAGGTACTTGGGGGTTAGTCCTAGCTCTTCTAACCAGCTAGAGGTAAGAGATGCCCCCTGCAGGAGCCCTTGGGTCCCTGTAGGGAACAACTGCTTTCCTCTTCTCCAGGGAGCACCCGCTTTCTCTTGACCTTCCCTTTCTTTTCACTTTCTTCCCCTCTCTAGGACTTTTCCTCTCCTCCTCCTTGTCTACTTCCCCATGATCCATCCATCCATCCATCCATCCACCCCTCTCACAGCCTCCTTTCTCTCCACATCTCCTTCCTTTTGTCCCTGCCACCCTTGTCCCGGCTCCTACACCCCACCCCAGAATCCCTGTGGTAGTCAGTATCTCCTTCCCTACTGGCACTGAGTGCTTGGCTGTTCGTAGGGTCACGGTGGGCTCCCAGAGCTCCTTGCAGCCTCGTCACGGTTTGCGCAGGGTGCCAGAGCCCACAAAACCCTTCCTGTACAGAGTCATCAGGCCAATCTTCTTACAGAATAGCAGCTCCCTGTAATACGCTGCCTCAGTTGGCCACATAGATGGGCCAAACCTCATGCATAGATGGGCAGGAGGTCTGGTCTAGAGGGTAGAGCCTCCATTTGCCTGAAGATAACATCCACAAGGTCGCCAGTTGGAGGCCACCGGCGACCTTGAAGCAGCTGACAAGCTGAAGCTGAGCTATTCCATCTGTTCTGAGTGTGGGAGGATGGAGGCCAGATCAGAACGAAACATCTGAATTGTGGCTCTTGAAAGATAGAGCCTTCTTTTAATTGTAAAAATCCCTACGGGGATTTAAATAAGCCTGCCTATGTAAACCGCCTTGAATAAAGTCTTGAATAAAGACCAAGAAAGGCGGTATATAAATACCTGTATTATTATTATTATTATTATTATTATTATTATTATTATTATTATTATTATGCACCCCCAGCGAGCTCCAGGGTGTACTCAACTGGGTGCTGAGAAACTGACCCAAAAATAGATCCCTGAAATTTTAAAGGCAGCCAACGAGCATGCACAAGTCCTTGCGGAATATACTTGGCATGGAAAAAGGTGGACCCGGGGTCTGATAAATAAGGGGTGAGCATCGCTAATGCACCGATTCAGTCCAAATGCGCTGGCTGACAGGTTGGAAAGCAGGTTGACGGCTCCATTAGGAGCAGAGGACCCCGCTTGCTCATTCAGTGAACTTCACAATTAACATTTCTTGGACCAAATCCTGCACTCTTTAATCAGACAAAACAGCCCAGCTGATGTCACCGGCCAGGTTGCTTGAGAAAGGCTGAGCTTGGCACTTGCTCCTGCTCCGCTCCCAAGCACCGAGTGGGGGAACAACAGCTGAACATTATATTTTAATTAAAGAGACAGCACAGAACCAGTACTAATTACTGAGGAAGCATGCTCAAATAAGGTCATAAATTACTGCTAACTATCTCCCACCTTTGATTAACTGAGGGAGGCCTGCTTCTTTGCCTCTTGATTTTATCATGCTCAGAAACAACCACTGGGAAACTTGTCTGTAAAACCAAAAAAAATGATATCTGAGCTGGACACGTTTGCAAGAGCCTGTCCCGTGTGATGGTGCGACAGTTCTGTTACAACACAGCGGTGTGATGCGTCACAAGCACGGCACATAGCACCCACTGGTGTGGCATGTTTTAGGTTGCTGGTCACCTTGACATTAATAGGAGTTGCTTCCTACTGAGTCAGGCCAATGTTCTAGCTAGGTCAGTGGATCTCAAACTTTTTACAACCGGGACCCACTTTTTAGAATGACCGTCTGTCGGGACCCAACGTGACGCAGGTGCTGACAGATGGTCAGGAAGTGATGTCATTAACCTGGAAGTGATGTCATGGCTGGAAGTGGCTCCATCAATTTAGGCTTCAAACCTAAGCCGCGATCAGCCAAAGGTCCCACAGCACCATGCGTTCATGCTGTTATTTTGCATAGCTCAGAATTCAAACATTCTAGTTCGGAAGCCAAAGGAGAACATGGACTTGGATCCTTCTCCAACCACACAGCCCTACCCTGTTCCAGCATCCCGTCTTCCCTCCTATTCAGTGCAAAGGACCAGGCTTCTCCCCCACCAGGAGCCTATTTATTTATTTATTTTTCACCTTTTTATACCGCCCTCCCTCCAAAGAGCTCAGGGCGGTTTACACAGCTGCTCCTCCCCTCTTTCTTGTCCTCACAACAACCCTGTGAGGTAGGTGAGGCTGAGAGAAAGTGGCTGGCCCAAGGTCACCCAGGAAGCTTTGTGGCTGAGGGGGGATTTGAACCTGGATCATCTAGGTCTAAGTCCACCTCCCAAACCACTACACCACCCTGACTCTCTGCCCACTCTGCCCAGCAGCTCTGTCCCCTGTATTTTGAGCTCTGTATTTTCAATGGCGACTGAGCTAGGTCTATGCGACCCATCTGAAATTGATTTGTGACCCACCTAGTGGGTCCCAGCCCATAGTCTGAGAAATGCTGATCTAGGTCAATACTGTCAACACAGACTGGCAGGAACTCTCCACAGTTTCAGGCAAGAATTTTTCTCTGCCCTGACCGGGGATGCTGAGAATTAAACTTTGAATCTTATGCATGCCGAAAACATGCTCCAGAACTGTGTCATGGCCCAAAGAACCATTATTACATCCATGTAATCGGCACTTGACACAGAAGGAGAGGCCCCAAGGAGCTCACAATAGCCCCAAAGGAAACAACAAAGAAAGGAGAAGAGATCTATGTTTTTGCCCTAATGGAGAGCTCCAGGTGTATACTGGAATGTATCCAGAGCTTCTGCAAGAATTCTCCATGAGTTCCCACAATCTGCAAAATTTATGGATGACTTTTTGCATTAAATTCTTAAAGCAATCAGCTTCAGTGAAACTGTATATTTTTTCTCTTAATCGGGTAATTAAGTGGTTGCATCAGATAAAAGTCAGTCTGTTCATTAACTTTGGAAAATAAATAAAATTGGATTTTTTCCCCTATAAATAAACTCATGCACACAACACAAGATGGTAAACCAAGCCATATTTGATGAAAAACAAAACACAGTAAATGGCAAAATAGGCTACAAATTTCGTAACGCAAAATTATCAGAAATTCACACAATCTGTGGACCCTTGAAATGGACCCAGCCTAAGGTGTCAAACATGCGCGGAGGCCAACGGAAGCCATATCCCTGCCCTGTGGTGATTTCTGGCCATATCCCTGGACCTTCACATGTTCAGGAATTTCTGCAGAAGGAAATGCCAAAGGTAGAAAGGAACTATGGTTAACCTCCAATGAAATGGACCTCAATGGAACAGACATTGGAATTAAAAGACATTGTCTGCTTCTTGCAAAACGAGTCATGTGCATGTGTGCATTTTGGCATTAATGGAATCCCCATGAGGTTGTGCAAACAAAGATTCCCTGCATGGACCAGTACTGAATATGGAGGCATTAGAACACAGAGTGCAGCTAGCTGGTGTGTTCCCATCTGACCCCTTCACATACTCAGTCGTCATACCAAAGAAGCCAAAAGACAGCCAAAGACAGCCATACCAAGACAGCCAAAGAAGCAACATGTGATCGACTGAAGGAGTGGCGTTGCTGGGGGGTATGGATTGCACAGGTGATGTGCGGGGGGGGGGGAGTGATATCACTACTGGCCAAAATTTTTTAAATCTTGGTATTCCTGAATAATACCATCATATTATACATCAATCTATGCGCAGAATTCAATTAAACAAATCACACTGAAATAACTCTATTGCATGTGCCTGATCTTGTCTGATCTCAGAAGCTAAGCAGGGTCAGGCCTGGTTAGTACTTGGATGGCAGACCACCTGGGAATACCGGGTGCTGTAGGCTTATACCATAGTCTTTCAAGACTGAAGGTTGCCAACCAACCAACTCTATTCTATCCAAAGTTATAGCCAAAAAAAACAATGGCAGTGGTACACTCACTCACCACCCAGGGCGTTGCCCCATCCACTGTACGGGAAAAGGTCCATCATGGAGGTGGTATGATAGCCTCTCGCACAGGGTGTCACAAACCCTAGTGACACCACTGACACTTGGTGATGTGTGACAATCCCCACCAGTGTCAGAAATAATTGAGGGAGATGTGCATCATTCCCCAGTTGTCAAACAAAGTCATCTTGCCCCAGACTCAAATTTAGTCTTGGCCACACCTGAGTGTGGGGTCTGAAGCCATGTGCTGAAGTTCAGTAGGTGCAGCTCCAAGCGGTACCCAGATGGGAGACTGGCTCGGCCCATAAGATACCAGAAACGTGTTTCAAAAGTGTACCTGCTACTCTGGAGCTGAAACCCCAGAACCGCCCTACAATATCCAACCAAGATAACAACATTGTTCAAAAAACACCACCAGCTTAGAAAGCAGCCCCAAGCCATAATTCACCATGTTACGGCAGCACCGTAATTCCAAAAGTGCAGAGTGCCAGGAATGTCATGCAAGGAAGGCAGAGAGAGTATGACTTGAATTCATTCCTAAGCTGTCAACCTCCTGAGATGGTATGCTTGGCAACCTTCAGTCTCAAAAGACTCTGGTATAAGCCTACAGCACCTGGTGTTCCCAGGTGGTCTCCCATCCAAGTACTAACCAGGCCTGACCCTGCTTAGCTTCCGAGATCAGATGAGATCAGACATGGAAAGACTCTGGTATAAGCCTACAGCACCCGGTATTCCCAGGCGGTCTCCCATCCAAGTACTAACCAGGCCTGACCCTGCTTAGCTTCCAAGATCAGACAAGATCAGGCATGTGCATTTCTAATATATAAATTACAGAAATAAACAAACAAGGAAACGCTGTGAGGACTTCCTGCTGATTCTCACCCTTAGCTCTGAGGCAAGTAGAGCATTGAGATGGCGGCACAGCATGACCATGCCTTTGGCCATGTAAGTGCACCATGGAAAAGGACATTCCCCATGCTTCTCAGTAGTCTGCATACTGCTGCAAGTTTGGTCAACAGCAGGGACACAGGGAAATGTAGTTTCCTAATGTAGTTTTCAGCTTTGCTGGACATCGCTGAGCATTCAGAGTGCCCACAATTTTTTTGAGGGGGGGGGGTGTCTCATTACTTCATGGCTGTTATTAAAATTCTCATAGTACCTTTTTCATTCATTAAGAGTCTCATTGGTTTCCCACAACACCAATCCATTTCTGTTAATTAATTCTCTTGTAGTGAGGCAGCAGGGGCAGACATTTTTGGTGGTCACCGCCCCCCCATAACACTCTCAGTGTAGCATCGTTCAAGAAGCATTAAAGAAAGCATGCCAGCCACCAGTAATGCAATTTGGAACCGCCTCCACCTGTTAAAAATGCTATAGTCACCTGGGGGCTGGACTAGACATCCTCCAAGGTTGCTGTCACCTCTAACATACTGTGATCTCCCCCCTAATATCTGTGGGTAACTGTGGGAAAAATACACATCTCAGAGCATCAATTTTCAACCTTTTTCATTTCGTGGCACACTATACAGCCCAATCCTATGCATGTCTACTCAGAAGTAAGTCCCATTAGACTCAATGGGGCTTACTCTCAGGAAATGGGGGAAAGGATTGGGCTGTAAGACATTAAAATTGTCAAGGCGTACCATCAATTTTTTTTTACAATTGACAAGGCACACCACTCTGCTAACCAAGGTCTCCCATCCCCCAACAGCCCTACTAATATATGATCCTCTTCCAAACTCCAGTGGCAGACCTAAAGACCATTCTTTGGTTGAAAGTCGCTGAGGGAATACTCAGGTAGGGCAGAGTCTCATAGGATTGGAACTGAGCACTTAAGTAATGTATCTCTGATCATCATACAACTTGGAGGGAGAGCAGATTCCATGAAGCAAAGATTTACATTCCCTAGTTAGGATTCCAGCAGCACCACTATCTATAGCCATTAGTATAACCGGTTTGATGGATCGATGGCTAAATAACAGCATCCATGGACATGAGAGGGTAGGTCTCTGCCCCAAGAAGCTTGCAATCTAATTTCCACCACAGAAAATAACACACTGTGGTCATTATCGGTCCTTATTACCCCGCACAACCGTTTTGGTTGTCAAAACAACGGAGACAAATGCATCAGCAACACTCCACATGACATTTTTAAAACAAACCAGCCTTATTAGTTCATTCTCCCCCCCACACACACACACATCACACTAGCTGCTTCTTTTTGCTGCCGCCAAAAGCCCTTTATTTTGTCTCGAGCTCGCATTTCTGGAACAGCAGATCTTGTTTGAAGGTTGTTCAAACACAGATTCTTGCCTTCATAGGAAAGATCGACAAGCTCCATCCGTAATAGGCTTCCTACTTATTACAGACAGACACAGCTCCGGAAATATAAGCGTCGAGAGCTGAGGATAGCAGTCTCAGATTTGCTAGGCGACCAGTTCATTCCTCTCCCCAAACTAGCTCACCCTTAAGCCAGTCACCTCCTTTAAAAGTCATTAGTCCAGTTTAAAAACAAATAAACCAAGTCTTTAATTAGATCTGTACCCACCTTTCCATAAGGATGCCCCAGGCAACTCACTATAGAAGCATAATGCAGGCCAGCAGGTAATCCACAGGTTCATAACCCTCTGATTTGACTCATGGCAGGTTTTGAACTCACAATGGAGGGTTCCACAAAAATTCCGGGACGTGACCGGAAGCAACTTTCAGCTGTGTCAGGAAGACTTTTGGGGGCCTCTGAGGGGTACTTCAGATTAAAAAAAAAAACCTGAAGTGCCTCTCAGAGACCTTAGACAGGCTTCTCTGGACACAAGGAAGCTGTATAAG
Source organism: Tiliqua scincoides (assembly GCF_035046505.1). NCBI lineage: Eukaryota > Metazoa > Chordata > Lepidosauria > Squamata > Scincidae > Tiliqua > Tiliqua scincoides. The sequence goes on along the minus strand of NC_089833.1, from coordinate 5,649,447 downwards.
TCTCAGAACATCTCTGAGACCAGAGGGCACTTCCAGTTTCATCCGAACATCCTTTAAAAGGCCTGCTCGTGGATCTTGCTATCTGCTGATTTTGGCATCCACAGGGTTCAGGGAACAGTAGTTCTCACATTTCTAGCACCGGGACCCACTTTAGAGAATGAGAATCTGCCAGGGACCCGCCAGAATTGATGTCGTGACCGGAAGTGACATCATCAAGCAGGAAATTTTTTTAACAACCCTAAGCTGTAATCCTACCCACACTTACCCAGGAGTAAGTCCCATTTACTATCATCGTTAAAAGTATAAGCATAGTAGCCTGTTCCAAGTACAGCTCTATAACATTTCCCCAAATGCAGTCACATACCACGGCAGCATCAAGGTAAATATATTAAAAATAAAATATTGAAATGAATGGGGACCCACCTGAAATCGGTTCGCGACCCACCTAGTGAGTCCTGACCCACAGTTTGAGAAACACTGGTATAAGCAGTATAAATATAAACACTGAAAACAGTATTAAACCAACATAATTTTTTTAAGAGGCTGGAGAACAGGCCAAGGTGTACAACTTCAATTACTTCTACAACCACTTTCCCCCCTTTATATTAGTCTTTCCTCCTCTGCATATAAGATCTGTCCTTCCAAGCCTACAGTGTTGAGGGTCCTTTTCAGATGGTGGCAATTATTCTATGGTCATATACTGACATGCACTTTTAAATGCACTGATCTTTTTATGTTAAGTTGGGTCTCTCTCTTTCTCTCTCTCTCTCTCTACCTAACCTACCTCACAGGGTTGTTGCGAGGACAAAACTGAGCAAGGGGAAGAGAGCAATGTGTGCCACCCTGAGATTCAGGAAGGGTGGGATGTAAATGCAATTAAATAAGAAGAGGCACCCGGGCCAGAAGAGTGTAGAAAAGCAACACAACTCACAGTCTTTGGGCCCTAGTGCGTCCATTCCCCACCCTTTTTCTATACCCAGGATGAAATGTGTGTATTATACCTGCCAACCTAGACTAGCATTTCATGCATTTGACAAGGAAAGCTCTAGTCCATGAAAGCCTAATCCACAATTGGTTCATCTTTCAGGAACCCTGGGGGTCTGTTTTATCTCCTTTAAAAAAAAAATAGCAAATTGCCATTTCAGATTTCAGTGAGAAGGAGAAGTGATTTCAAGGGCGGTCACCAAGACTCTCAATGAGGTATAAATACTCCCATTTTTGATATATTTTAAGATTAAATTGCACAGAGAGAGAGAGAGAGAGAGAGAGAGAGAGAGAGAGAGAGAGAGAGAGAGCACTCAGTCAGATGTATGGATTTTAAGCTCATATGTTCTAGCTGCATTTAAATATCCCAAAAGAACCACAGCAAAGCTTTCAGCAAAGTCCAACACAGTCATTCTGCTTTCAAAAGAACCCAAGGATGCATGTCTTTGGCAGTCAACAATGATGCATGCTTACTTGGAAGTACTTCCTACTCTGTTGATTGGGGCCTACTCCCACATCAATGCACATAGGATTGCAGCTTAAGTACACTGTAGCTTTGGGGTGGAAAGGACCATTGTTTTGGCCAGAAATATGTAAGTTCTTCCGAGGAGTAATCACATGTAATGTAAATGGAACCCAGGAAGGAACTTCTAAATGTTCCCTAAATGGCAAAACCACTGATGAAAGGGCTTTTGAAGAAGTCACCATAAAGCAAAAGTACAATTCAATGTCCCCCAAATGCATTCTCTACTGCCTGCACGTAGGAACATGGACAAGGCCATTGGAAGATCTGAACAATAGGACTGGGAGTGGAAGCAGAACTCAGTGACTTTTGTCACCTGGGCCGTGGCTTGTTTGAATTAAAAAAATTAATGGAAAGCAATCACTTTAATTGGCTGCTCCATCCCCATTTCATTATCTGGCAGTGGAGAAACAAGGATGGAGAGAAGATGGAGAGAATTTTTAAGTTGCGTGATCCATCATCAGCCTGCAATACAAAATGAATATTTCACTTTCCAGAACGACTAATTTTTCACTTGCTACTCAGGCAGAACTGATTTGAAGGAGTGGCCCATGAGAGAGAGAGAGAGAGAGAGAGAGAGAGAGAGAGAGAGAGAGAGAGAGAGAGAGACTGCAATACTATCCACCCTTTAAGAACATAAGCAGAACCCCACTGGAAATGGCTTAAAGAACATAAGAAGAGCCCCACTGGATCAGGCCATAGGCTCATCTAGTCCAGCTTCCTGTATCTCACAGCAGCCCACCAAATGCCCCAGGGAGCACACCAGATAACAAGAGACCTCATCCTGGTGCCCTCCCTTGCATCTGGCATTCTGACATAGCCCATTTCTAAAATCAGGAGGTTGCACATACACATCATGGCTTGTAACCCGTAATGGATTTTTCCTCCAGAAATTTGTCCAATCCCTTTTTAAAGGCATCTAGGCCCGATGCCATCACCACATCCCATGGCAATGAGTTCCACAGACCAACGACATGCTGAGTAAAGAAATATTTTCTTTTGTCTGTCCTAACTCTCCCAACACTCAATTTTAATGGATGTCCCCTGTTTCTGGTGTTGTGTGAGAGGGGAAAGAGCATCTCTCTATCCACTCTATGCTTCCTGTGCATAATTTTCTGGGAGTAAATCTCACTGAACGCAATGACTTACTTCTGAGTAGACATGGCTAGAATTGGATTGCCATGTGTTCAAAAAGTGCATGCCAACATATGAACACAGAATAATTCCCTTTCTTCTTCATCACCTTATTATTACCATAACCCTCAATAATAATAATAATAATAATAATAATAATAATAATAATAATAATAATAATAAAAAGGAAGTACCTTCAACACTGCAGGCAAGGAAGAACAGATCTTATATAGGAGGGAGATCAATATAAGGGGAAAAATGGTTCTAGATGTAATTGAACTCATACATTTTTACATGACTCCGGCAATACACCCAATTACTGCTATTTATCAAAGCTGAGACAACATTGAACCTGGCAACATGAAAAAAACAAATTTTACTAAGACAGGGGGGAAAAGGATTGGGGGAAAAAATCATCAGAAAGATATGGGGGGGAGAGACACAAATAATAAATAATTCAATATTCGTTAGGAAAGCTCCGGCAGAAAAGGGCTGACTGATTCAAACATCAGACACGGGGCCGACACAAGATATATTGATGTCGACAATTCTATCATTACTATCCTAGTCTGAACCCTTCAAAACGACAACAAAACTGCATCTTTTGCCCCAGAAATGATCATTGTAACTACCAATTGGAACTCCGGTCCAAAGGGACAGAAAGTGACCCCTCTTGCCTTCTGCCCCTTTGAGCTGGAGTTCACCATACCTTAAAACTTAAGACTAGAATGTTAAAAACTAACAAAAAACCCTAAGTCATTGGTTCTCACACTTTTGGCACCGGGACCCACTTTTTAGAATGAGAATCTGTCGGGACCCACCAGAACTGATGTCATGACTGGAAGTGACATCGTCAAACAGCGAAATTTTTAACAATCCTAAACTGTAATCCTACCCACACTTACCCAGGAGTAAGTCCCATTGACTATCATTGTTAAAAGCATAAACATAGTCAACTGTTCAAAGTACACCTCTGTAACATTTCCCCAAATGCATTCACTTCCCAGGGTAGCCTCAAGTCTAATATATTAAAAATAAAACATTGAAATGAATGGGGACCCACCTGAAATTGGATCACGACCCACAGTTTGAGAAACAGTGCCCTAAGTAAATAACAGCCCAATCCTATCCACATTTACCTGTGAATAAGCCCCATTGACTATCATGGGGCTTAGTTCACAGTAGACATGCATAGGATTGGGTTCTAAATTGATACCAACCAAAATAATCCAAACGGCTGCTTAGGGTGATAGATCTTGTGAAAGATCTGCCGGGATAATTTCCTTGCTGTCTTTAAATGCAGCATGGACTTCCTTGGTTATGCTCACTGTTGCAATTCAGTTTTGTGATCTACAAACACAGAAGCTCCTTATTTAAGACAACCACATTTTAGCTAGCAGCCTGCACCTAGCAATTTACTATCAGTCGGTGTGAGAAAACGCAAACCGCCTTGCATTTTGCCGGTATTTTTAGACAACGGTCAAATTGCCACCAATGTTTCACGGAAACTAAAAGTTGGGAACAAGCTGGAAGTTTCCTCTTTGGACAAGAGATCTGAGGCATGCTGAGCACATCCCCAGAGAGTTCTGGGTCTCACTGTCCCAAAGCGGTTCTCTTGCACACTCATTAAGTAGTTCTGAAATTTGGCAAGTGGAATCCAGAAAGCATTGGAAGGGTCTTCCTCTGACAAAGCTTCTGTTGAAATTCCAAGGAAGTCAAAAGAGCTTTCATAAGGCTCATGTTTCTCAGCTTTGGGGCTGAACTATCCACACATGCACATGCAAAATTAATATTGAGGTCCCTCCTCAGGCAAACATTTGCATAACAACAGCAAGACTACCTGTTTACCTTGGAGATTCAGGTGTTGGGTCTAGAAAGTGCATGATAGACAGCGGACCCTCTGTATCTATGGGGGATCTGCTCCAGGATCCTCTGTGGATACCAAAATCCATGGACAAGTACATCTGTGGGACACAATGGTTTCACTAAGGTGGCGTGGGCCGCACTGGGTGATGTGCACTGTTAGGTGGGTCCTAACAGATTCTCATTCTAAAAAGTGGGTCCCAACACTAAATGTTTGAGAACATCTGCTATAGACTATTCTGTATTCAATCACTAGATGGGGTGAATAATGGAATCTAGTGGAATAATTTCATTATTTCATTATAATTTCATTATTATGAATAATAAATTATTCTAGTGGAATAATTTCATTATTCACCCAATCTAGTGGTTGAATGAGGTATAGCATCTATACCGATGCATTCTGGGGTGACAGTGGAGGAACAAGAAACCTGGAAGTAGATCCTATTTTTCCACTGATTTGGTATCCACTGACTTTTTTTAATCAAGTGGGAGTTCCATAATGGACCCCCAGTGGTTAACGAAGCACGAGGTATACTTTTGTTCACTGTCTTGCTTCATTCGCAGGTGATTGACACTGGAATTTTGACTCATGTTCACGTATCGGGAATCACGAGCCCTTTATGTGAATATATCTGAGCCTCAGTGCTCTTTTGGCAGGCACATGCGCTCAGATATACCTAATGCCCAAATCCTAATCAATTTTCCAGCACTGACACATCTGTGCCAATGGGGTATATGCTGCATCTTGCAGTTGGGGGGCAGTCACGGAGGTCTCCTCAAGGTAAGGGACTGTTTGTTCCCTTATCTTGGAGCTGCATTGCCCTTATGTTGGTGCTGGAAAGTGGGTTAGGATTGCACCCTAAGAAATTCTTCACACACAATGACTTCTCCATTCATTCCAATGGAGGTTTGCACATGCAGAGAAAGGCTCAGGTGCACAAAAGCTCTTTGCACTTATATCGCGGCACATTTTGGATTCAGGTGAGCGTGGACTCCATGCAACCACATCCCTAAAAATGCAAAGGCACATTCCAGCAGTGGAGACTGTAACAAGAGTACGAACTGTGTTTCATTCCCCATTAATTTTTCCTCTATTAAATGTGCGCACTGCTCTCCTACCTAGATCCCCAAGTGCTCACACTCTTGCAATACGGAAAAAAAAGAAAAGAAAAAGGCAACCCTTGGATTTCTTGTAGGTCAATTCAAATAGCTAAAAACGAAGACTTATAATTACTGGAAGAAAACATTCTTCCATTAGGCATCTGCGAGCCGATGTCTTCCTTCAGTGTTCGATGTGTTAATTACAAGCAGATAGGATGTGCCACTGAAAATTAGCAGTCTCGCAAAGACATCAGAGGGGTAAACACACAAAACAGGAGCCGCTTAAGGGTCAGGAAAGCAAGTCAATTTTGAAGCAAGATAAAGGAACTGTCATGTATATGATCGTTGGTGAAAGGAGAGAGGGCAAATTCTGCCTTGTTACCATCCGTTAATTAGGCAGTACTCCGAGGCGGGTGCACAGAGCAACATTTGCCATGGCAATCAAATGTATTATTCAAAACACGAGACTAAACAAAAGCAATTGTGACTCCCCCACCCCACAAGGAAGAATATATAATCTGCACACACAAAGGTGCTGAATTAACTTCTCAGGGGAGCAGAAAAGGGAGCTTAGGAACCCATTAGATCAACATTAACATACAAACAAGATTGCTTTCTTAATTTAGTACAGTTTGACTTTGGCTGAAAAAGCAAACAGGAAACTGGGTTGGGTTTTTGGTTTGGTGCTCCCCCCCATGTAAAAAAATGTGGACAAAGCATAAATGAAGACACTGAGATGCAATTCATAATAAAATAGCACCCCATTAATTTCCTTAATGGAGATACGAAGGGGAAATGGGTAAGTGTATTCTGCGAAAAATATACCGTCACACCCGGTGTAAACAGAGAGGCAATCTTGCTTCTAACCTGACTTCTAATTGCCAGTCAAAAACGGAAGCTCATAACTAGGGCCATTAGCCAATTAAAGAATTACAGTTGATTGTTTGTTTGATCCTTAACTGATTGCATGGAAATGGACAAATGTGTAAGGCCAAGCTCGGTGCAGAGGACTTCTTAAGACACTGAGGATGTTGATATAAGTCACAATTTAAAGAAAAGGTGATACTGTGCATTGTTGGATAGACAGGCCATTGCTAATACAGTGGACCCTTGGAATCTGCAGGGGATCTGTCCTAGGATCCCCCCATTGTGGATACTGAATTCTGTGGATCTCTGGGGGGGGGGTGTAAGATAGATTCTGAACCTGCACTGGAGGGCCCCACCTGACCTCCTGGATGCAACCAGAAGCACCTTCCAGTAGCATCCAGAGGTGTTCTCACATCTGACCTCCGAAGCCTCAGGACACTTCCAGATATAAACCAGAAGATGTCACGTTGTGTCCAGAGGTCAGGCGAGGGCCCAGATCTGTGGATTCAGTTGTCTGCAGGTTTCGGCACCCATGGGAGTTCCGGGAATGAAACTATATTTTTTTACCTTTCCACGATCAGCAGCTGACTCCGACCCTCCAGAACAAAGATGGATGTGTGCCAGCATCCCTGTTATCCTAAATAGACTCCCTTACATTTTTAAAACACCAGCATTTTCAAGCAATGTTTTCCACACTTCTAATTTGCTTCCTCGCTGGGCAACATCCAGATCAAAGCAGGGCCACTAATGGTAGTTGTCACACACGTGGCCTTTGGCCCCAAATGCCTTCCAGCAAGAGAATGGCGTCACCTCTGGAGTCTCTCACATTACATCCGACATCTGGTTAAAGCACGTGGCCAATGGAAAAGAAAGGGATGTCATGGGGCGGGGGGGGAGGATGACAATGGACGTGCGGGTGAGTGGATCAGGCCCAAGAGAGGGCAGGATTGGTGGCACCCTCTTCTTGGGCCTGATCCGCCAACATGGATCAACGTGGACTTGGACCAGCAATATAATTGGTACGGTTGACCCATTGCGGCTGCTAGGGCTTATCCCAGCGCAAGGAGACAAATGTTCTCTTAGCCCAGGGGTGCCCAAACCCCGGCCCCGGGGCCACATGTGGCCCTCGAGGCTTCTCAGTGTGGCCCTCAGGGAGCCCCCCAGTCTCCAATGAGCCTCTGGCCCTCTGGAGATTTGTTGGAGCCTGCATTGGCCCGAAGCAACTGCTCTCAGCTTGAGGGCAACTGTTTGACGTCTCGCGTGAGCTGTGGGATGAGGGTTCCCTCCACTGCTTGCTGTTTCATGTCTGTGATGCAGCAGCGGCAGCAAAGGAAAGGCCAGCCTTGTTTTGTGCAAGGCCTTTTATAGGCCTTGAGCTATTGCAAGACCTTCATTCATTCATATAAGTCCATCTTTAATATATTCATTTATGTAAACTTATGCAAATTTATTCAAATTTAAATGTAAATTAATTCTTTCCCCCCCCCGGCCCCCGACACAGTGTCAGAGAGATGATGTGGCCCTCCTGCCAAAAACTTTGGACACCCCTGTCTTAGCCCAAGAAGACCTCCAGCAGTCAAAATTCCCCTGCAATATGTAACGCAGTCTGCGCTGGTGCCTCAGCCTAACTAAATGGGGAATTTAGTTAAGACTGAGGGGCTGATCTTCCCCGTATGCAATATGGGAGCAATAATATATTAACGCCAGTCTTTCTGCCCCCCGCCATGAGCCTGCACATTCCTCATCTGAGACCGGCATCATATCCCCAACCTCAGAAGTCAGACTGGAGGCAAGTGGAGTTGAGACTTTCTCTGTGGGCATTTATGACTTGGTTAACGTTTAGGAGGACCCAACTTCATAGAATCAGAGTTGGATTCCTAAAAAGTCATTTATTTATACAGGTATTTCTATACCGCCTTTCTTTGGTCATCAGATTTCTCCTCAGACTTTAATCCAAGGCAGTTTACATAGGCAGGCTGTTCTAAACCTTACAATTGAATAGTTCTCGTCTTTCATAGAACTCCTCGTTCCAGTTGGATTCCTTCCTGGTCTGGTCTCTCTCTGGCCCTTCGCCTCCCACGCTCCACTTGAGGGCAACTCCTCTCTGCCACCTAGGCAGAGATGCCACCTGTCATCTAGTCCAACCCCTTGCCTCCAGCAGGAAATCCTCCTAGACCACCAATTCTCAGCATTTTTCATCTCATGGCACACTGACAAGGCACCCAAATTGCCAAGGCACACTCTTCAGGTTTTTGACAATTGACAAGACACACCAAGCTGCCAGCGGGGCTCCCATCCTCCATTGGCCCTACTAATAAATATCTTCCCCCAAATTCCTGTGGACACCTAAGGACCACTCGCAACACACCAATGTGCCATGGCACAGTGGCTGAAAATGGTTGTCCTAGAGCATCTTTGACAGGTGTCTGTTGAGCCTCTGCTTGAAGATCTCCAGTGAGGGAGAAGCGACCACCTCCCTTGGCAATCTGTTCCACTGCTCAGCTGCCCTGACCATCAATAATTTTTTCCCCTGATGTTTAATCGGAATTCTTGCAGTTTGTACCCACTGGAACTAGTTCTACTTTCAGAGGCAGTTGAGGACAAATGTGTCCCATACGACAGCCCTTTAGGTATCTGAAGAGTGCTATCCAATCCCCTCTCAGCCTTCTCTTCTCCAGGCTGAACATACTCAGTTCCCTCAACCTTTTCTTACAGGATTTGTCCACCAGCCCTCTGATCATCCTCTTTGTTCTCCCCTAGAGCCTCTCCAGTCTGGCTGCATCTTTTTTAAAGTGAGATGCCAGAACTGGACATGGTACTTCTGATCTTCTGATCATGGTACTTCTGATCTTTTAGTGAAGTGGTTCTCAAACTCCCAGGGAGTTCAAGCCCTGTAGTAAGTTCTTGCGCGGGAGAGGGGAGTGACACGGTCGCCAGGATCGTGTCGCTTTGGAGGGGTTCAGGGGCTTGCTGAGACTTACAGCGATCTCCCAGGGGTGGGGGAAGCCCCGGGCCTTTACAGGGCTCCTCAACATGCAGAGACAGGAACAATTGCAACCCACTTCCGGTTTCGGGATGGCAAACTGGGTCATGATCATTATTTTAACTGTCTCCGCAAATTAGGGATCCCTGCGGAGGCTGACGCGGGGCTCCCCGCACCCCCGGGAGGCTGCTGCAGGCTATGGTAACTCCAGCCAAGCCCCTGCACCCCTCCAAAGCGATGTGATCCTGTTGATTGTGTCTCTGCCTCCCCCCTCCCCTTAAGGGCACAGAGGCCAGGGCTCTCTGGCTGGGGCATCGCATTGCCCCACAGTTTGAGAACCACTGTCTTAGTGGCTTTTTTGAATTGTCCATTGATTTTTGATGTATTGTTGTCACAGAACTGCTGATTGGGATGTCGCTACTCAGAAGCTACTTCCATTCAAACTGGAAGATACCTCTGAATTTTAACTCACTTGTTTGTTTTCTCATAGCCATCGCAAAAGTTCTACTGAGGTGTGATGCACCAAATAAATATTTCCAAGTGTATTTTTTTTTAAAGCACATGCCCAATCTCGTCTGATCTCAGAAGCTAAGCAGGGTCAGGCCTGGTTAGTACTTGGATGGGAGACCGCCCAGGAATACCGGGTGCTGTAGGCTTATACCATAGTCTTCCCATGCCTGATCTCGTCTGATCTCGGAAGCTAAGCAGGGTCAGGCCTGGTTAGTACTTGGATGGGAGACTGCCTGGGAATACCGGGTGCTGTAGGCTTATATCATAGTCTTTCGAGACTAAAGGTTGCCAACCATCTCCCTATACTGAACACTATCTCCCGATCTCGTCTGATCTGGAAGCTAAGCAAGGTCAGGCCTGGTTAGTACTTGGATGGGAGACCGCCTGGGAATACTGGGTGCTGTAGGCTTATACCATAGTCTTCCCATGCCTGATCTCGTCTGATCTCGGAAGCTAAGCAGGGTCAGGCCTGGTTAGTACTTGGATGGGAGACCGCCTGGGAATACTGGGTGCTGTAGGCTTATACCATAGTCTTTCAAGACTGAAGGTTGCCAACCAAATAACATTTTTAACAAGCTTCCCCTCTCTTTACATAGGGCCTTCTCAGTAGTGGCACAAACACTATGGAACTCCCTCCCCCTTGATTTACAAACTGCTCCCTCTCTTGAAACTTTCGGCAAGGCCTGAAGACATTTCTTTTTAGACAAGCCTTCTGCGTTCCTGGTCTTTTTAACATCTTTTAACTATTTTACATCTCTGACACCTTTAACACCAGGTTACAGGCTTGGGGCCTTTTTATAAACTGCTGCTGTGTGCTCTTTTTACACCTGATTGCCGTTTTTAAGAATTTCTTGCTATTAATGTGTGTGTGTGTGTGTGTGTGTGTGTGTTTTAAATCTTGATTTAATTCATGTTTTTTATTATTGTGGTAAGCCACCTCGGGTCCGTTCGGGGAGAAAGGCGGGGTATAAATGAAGTAAGTAAATAAGTAAATAAATTACATAAGACACCGCAATACACGCTGGAATACACTACATTTTAATTACCAAGTTAACCAAGAATGCTATGACTAAGGGCCCAATCCGATCCAATTTTCTAGGACCGATGTAGCCATGCCAGTGGGGTGTGCGCTGCATTCTGTGGTGGGGAGGCAGTCACAGAGGCCTCCTCAAGGTATGGGGACATTTGTTCCCTTACCTCGGGGCTGCATTAAGGTTGCACCGGTGCTGGAAAGTTGGATAGGATTGGGCCCTTAGTTATTCACTTTTTTCACCTTTAAAATAGAGATCAGATTCTTCTCCTCTCCTTGCCCTCCGCTTCCGACCAGTAGGAGATCAAACAGATGTTTTGCTGCTATTTCCAAAATAACTTAAGCAAGTA